>NC_059201.1:300000-500000 GCF_020615455.1 Coregonus clupeaformis
CAGACGGGCCTGGACATGTACTGGCTTAAGCAGGGGGACACGTCTGGCACTGCAAGATTTGAGTCCCTGGCGGCGTAGTGTGTTACTGATGGTAGGCTTTGTTACTTTGGTCCCAGCTCTCTGCAGGTCATTCACTAGGTCCCCCCGTGTGGTTCTGGGATTTTTGCTCACCATTCTTTTGATCATTTTGACCCCACGGGGTGAGATTTTGCGTGGAGCCCCAGATCGAGGGAGATTATCAGTGGTCTTGTATGTCTTCCATTTCCTAATAATTGCTCCCACAGTTGATTTCTTCAAACCAAGCTGCTTACCTATTGCAGATTCAGTCTTCCCAGCCTGGTGCAGGTCTACAATTTTGTTTCTGGTGTCCTTTGTCAGCTCTTTGGTCTTGGCCATAGTGGAGTTTGGAGTGTGACTGTTTGAGGTTGTGGACAGGTGTATTTTATACTGATAACAAGTTCAAACAGGTGCCATTAATACAGGTAACGAGTGGAGGACAGAGGAGCCTCTTAAAGAAGAAGTTACAGGTCTGTGAGAGCCAGAAATCTTGCTTGTTTGTAGGTGACCAAATACTTATTTTCCACCATAATTTGCAAATAAATTCATTAAAAATCCTACGATGTGATTTTCTGGATTTTTTTTCCTCAATTTGTCTGTCATAGTTGACGTGTACCTATGATGAAAATTACAGGCATCTCTCATCTTTTTAAGTGGGAGAACTTGCACAATTGGTGGCTGACTAAATACTTTTTTCCCCCACTGTATAACAAAGTATTGAGAAACTTTTGTTATTGACCAAATACTTATTTTCCACAATAATTTGCAAATAAATTCATTAAAAATCCTACAATGTGATTTTCTGGAAAAAAATGTCCTCATTTTGTCTGTCATAGTTGACGTGTACCTATGATGAAAATTACAGGCCTCTCTCATCTTTTTAAGTGGGAGAACTTGCACAATTGGTGGCTGACTAAATACTTTTTTCTCCCACTGTAGCTTCTGTAATGGCCAATATGATGAGTCACTGTGAAACATCCCTGTGAAATGTATTGTTGGTGACTTCCTTTCCAGGTTACAGTGAGTGGATTCCAGAAACTCACAAGGCCAACCAGAATATCACAGGAGAAAGTGATGAGGAAGAGAGAAGTCAAGCCTCTGGGGGATCCAAAGAACTTGGAGTCGAGGTCTTCAAGAGAGAACAGAGTCAGTTGCTGGTGTCAACTGAGGATCCTCCGGCACCCGTAAAGAAGAAGAAATATAAGACAAGGTACACCTGTAAAATATGTGGGAAGACTGGGACCAAGAAATGCATGACAAGTCACATGATAACACACCCAGGGACTTTTAGTTGTGATATCTGTGGTGAGAAATTCAAGCATCAGATCGGCTTGAACAAGCACAAGCGACTCAAACACAGTGTGAAAACCTACAGTTGCTCTGTGTGCGGAAAGATGTTTTTATATTCTAAACAGCGCGACAACCATGAGCGCAAACACATTGGAGAAGACTACTGGTGCTCAGGCTGTGACAAGACGTTCAAGGAGCGCCAGGATCGTGACAATCACGAGTGCATTGTTTACAAGGGAGGACGGCCCTTCAGCTGCTCCGAGTGTAACGAAGACTTTCAAAGGCAGTACCATCTCAAAAAACACCAGCTGGAAAAACACCCTCTATTGGTGGAGCAGACTGTCAGCTGTAAACCCACTTGTTCTGTGTGTGGAAAAGTGTTCATGTACATCAAATGGTTAATCAGGCATGAGCGCATTCACAGGGAAAAAAATGAGCGCAGGGATCGTGACGCGCACAAGTCCATTGTTGAAGATCCTATCAACGAACAACTTGAGTCAAAGGACCGAGAGGGTCAGTTTGAGTCAGCTGAGAGTTCTGAGGCACCCATAAGGAGTGAACCGATACGATATACCTGTGAGATATGTGGAACAACTTGGGCGACTAAAAGTAACATGCGCTGTCACATGGTAATACACAGAAAGATGCACTATACCTGCGATGTCTGTGGCAAGGTATTTAGGCTCAAATCCCCTTTCACCATACATCAGCTCAGACACAAGGGATTTAAAAATCAGTACCAGCTTAAAAAACACCAGCTTGAAAAGCACCCTTTAAAGGTGGACCAGCCATGTTCTAATCATGATACTGCCGTGGTAGTTCAGGGAGCACAGCCTTCTATTGACAGTGACCTAAAGACAGATATGAGTGCCCTAGATGGTCAAGTTCAGGTCCCACAGCCTGAGTTGAACAATGATCACAGTAACAATGTCAAAATCTACATGAGTGTTCCTATAGAAGTCGAGGAAGCACAGCCTACGCATGAAAATGGCTGCTCCCTTTTGGTCCCCACTGTCGATGACAAGTTAAATGGCTTCAACTGAATGAAGTTGTTTTGTAAAGTACGAAAAGGATAGACCTGAATAAAGGGGTGACAGATAGTGGGGAAATAGTATGTAGAACAGTGATGGGACTGGAATTCGATGGGACTGGCTGGGGATTACATATGCACAGAGGGCGGTGGCCTTCACTGTCATTCTTTCTTCAGGCACCTAGATAATTTGTTTTTTAAGCAATTGTTTTATTCTAATCCTCATGCAAATTTATTTTAGGCTATATTTTGTTACTTGCAGTTTTCCTTTCATGACAATAAAACGTATTTGAATCTGGAGAGATGAGTGTAATTATGGCCTGCAATTCGGGGTCTTCCTGCATGTGGGTGTTCATGCATCTGCAGGAACCCCTCTTTATACTTCTATTGGTCCATTTTTAAGCTACGACTCCAGGTACACAGGCTGGTGGCAGGGTTCCTGTGAAGAAAGTTGACAAGGAAGTGAGTTTGTGTCAATGCGGAGCTATGTGGGGGAAATCCAGAATATTAAGGGTGTGTTTGTAAATTCAGAGCATTGAGCGAGCATTCTGACCTCTCAACGGCAGTCAAGCACCCAAGCCAACTGGCTAGCTACTTCCAGACACAAATGAGAGAACACCTCACACTGACCATTTAACTCGCAGTAGCAAAGCTGGTTAGGCTGTTTTCATGTTATCCAGAGGGTTGGTAACTGCTGCTGGCAACAATTTAATTACGCATTTTTTGCTGACGTTTACTGACACCGGACAGATTCAACAGGTGTTGAGCGTTTAGTAAATTCATCAGTTATTCTGCGCTCTGTAACACTCAGACAAGCGTGCTCTGAAATCGGAGTAGATGGCAAGAGTGAATTTACGAACGCACCCTAAGTGTCACTTAAAGAAGCCACATGCAGGAACGCCCGAATTGCGAGCCGCAATCACACACTATTGCATCTGGAGAGCAAGGGTTGGTTGTACAAGCAATGTAAATCAAAATGATGGAATTGATAGATCTTTCTTCAGACTTATCAGTTGATCCAGTAACAGCTTTCCTTTTTAAGGGTTTTTCAAATTGACATGTATTTTTATTTGATTGATATCTTGACATGATCATTTTACAACACAAATATTGATATCTGGTCAAAATTAAGGAGGCAGATAAACAAGTATGTATGGTATGTCACAGGCTCAACCTCTTCGGCAGTCCGGAACGAAACGACCAACCCCGACTCAACTGCGTCAGTAATTTCGTTCTCTCACTGTGAGAATCTCAAATGCTCCTCCTCGCGTCTGTTCTCCTCAAAATCAATTGGAGGATAAGGTCAGAATGGCGGGACCTCTGGCTTCTTCTTCTGTTGGTTTTATGACGGACTACAACACAAAAAGGTGTATTGCTGCCACCAACTGGACAGGTTGAAACCAAAACAAGGTAAAAAATAAAATACATACGTGATAGGGAAACTAACTTAATCCACCCAAATAAAAATAGGGCCTGAGAGGGTGGTACTGCTTGTGACAATATTCCATGTAACTCCTTTGCTGAGAAATATTTCAGCCCCAGGAACCGCTCCGACGCTTCCACAATGATTTCTACCTTCCTGGACCTTCTCTCCACCTTGGCAGTGCCATTTATCACCATAGCAATAAAGGCCACAAAGTCCACCCACTTAACCTTTAAAATGTCAGGATCCTGCTGGTGAAAGGCAACACCTGCAGCCTGCAGTGAAGGCCTATCCTCCACTATGGACTCTTCAAGTGCACCATTCAAACCCTCAACCTTTTTAACAGCTGCTGCATATGATATGCTCTGGATAGCCCTGACTTTGGCCACCTCATTCTCTTTCACCCTTGTGGGGCATTCGAAAGACGTGGCTTCATGGTTCCCACCACAATTGCAACATGTCACATTTTCATCACTTTTATAACACATAATATGATATTTTCCTCAACTTGGACATCTCTGCTTCTCCCTTCTGCAAACACTTGAAACATGACCAAAAGCTGTACAATGATCACACTGCATTGGTCTTGGGATAAATGCTCTGACTGTAGTTAAGATACCCTAACTGCACTTAAGTAGGGAGAGACTCCATATCAAAATAACAGATAGAATCTTCACTTTTTCTTCATTCACCACACAATTCATCTGACGTGCATCAATCACTCCAGGAATATTTTTCATCTCTTCAACATCTACTTCCCACGAGACTCCATATATAACCCCTTTGAGGGGTGCCCTGTTCCTACGAGACACGACACGTCAAACTTATCAAATTGGTTGAGACTCAACACACGTTTATTCTGATCCTCAGAAGCACAAAAAATCAAAACCAGCACGCCTCTCATGATCCTCACAGCCTTCACTCTACCCAGCACTCTCTCCACCTGTTTTTTTTTATATTTTTTTTACCTTGTTTTGGTTTCAACCCGTCCAGTTTGTGGCGGCAATACACCTTTTTGGGTTGTAGTTCGCCATAAACCCACAGAAGAAGGGAGGCAGGATCAGTGGAGTAGAATAGATCCCTTGCACACGACACCTAAATGAATTGGGTCGATAAATCAGTATTTACGGTAGACTACCGTCATAACCTCTGCCACCCGGAAGTAAACAATGAAACGCTAACGGCTAGCGAGCTGCACACATAAGATAAACAATATCGCCAATTTTACTCTACAAACCACTCATCCAATACATTTAATGTGTAAGCTTTGAGTGAAGTAACGTTAAGAGATAATGTCGAATTCTGTACATTTTCACTCTCAGCTCGCCTCCATCATGGAGGTATTGGCTAACGCGGCAGTGGCAGAAATCTGCCAGCTTGTAGACGATGGCTATTCCGTGTTGCGCCTTGAAATATCGAGAACTCAGAGCGAAAACCAGGCTTTGAAGAGCAAACTACGCCTGGTTGAGGTTCGTTCTAGAGAACGGTCTGTCAAAAGAAGCCTCGTGCCCCCTTTGACGAGCTGTTCTGGTGCGAAAGGAACAGGTGAGTTTATTTTGTTTCCCAATGCAATGATAAACAATGCTGTCTGAGTTTTGGTGCAGGAAATACTATTTGTGCACTGCAGGTTCTCAGTGCCGTGCATCTCGTGAATGTATTGTTTTTCCCACTCCGATATAGATCATGTTGGAGAGAAGCAGTCCACCAGTGGAAGGAGAAATGGAGGATCCGTGGTGTTTGGGGACAGGAGTATTAGGACTGTCAGTGAGGAGGTTAGTAGATTCTAAGCTACATATCTGATATAGTTGCAGCTAAATACACTGCTCAAAAAAATAAAGGGAACACTTAAACAACACATCCTACATCTGAATGAAAGAAATTATCTTATTAAATACTTTTTTCTTTACATAGTTGAATGTGCTGACAACAAAATCACACAAAAATTATCAATGGAAATCAAATTTATCAACCCCATGGAGGTCTGGATTTGGAGTCACCCTCAAAATTAAAGTGGAAAACCACACTACAGGCTGATCCAACTTTGATGTAATGTCCTTAAAACAAGTCAAAATGAGGCTCAGTAGTGTGTGTGGCCTCCACTACAACGCCTGGGCATGCTCCTGATGAGGTGGCGGATGGTCTCCTGAGGGATCTCCTCCCAGACCTGGACTAAAGCATCCGCCAACTCCTGGACAGTCTGTGGTGCAACGTGGCGTTGGTGGATGGAGCGAGACATGATGTCCCAGATGTGCTCAATTGGATTCAGGTCTGGGGAACAGGCGGGCCAGTCCATAGCATCAATGCCTTCCTCTTGCAGGAACTGCTGACACAGTCCAGCCACATGAGGTCTAGCATTGTCTTGCATTAGGAGGAACCCAGGGCCAACCGCACCAGCATATGGTCTCACAAGGGGTCTGAGGATCTCATCTCGGTACCTAATGGCAGTCAGGCTACCTCTGGCGAGCACATGGAGGGCTGTGCGGCCCCCCAAAGAAATGCCACCCCACACCATGACTGACCCACCACCAAACCGGTCATGCTGGAGGATGTTGCAGGCAGCAGAACGTTCTCCACAGCGTCTCCAGACTCTGTCACGTCTGTCACATGTGCTCAGTGTGAACCTGCTTTCATCTGTGAAGAGCACAGGGCGCCAGTGGCGAATTTGCCAATCTTGGTGTTCTCTGGCAAATGCCAAACGTCCTGCACGGTGTTGGGCTGTAAGCCCAACCCCACCTGTGTACGTCGGGCCCTCATACCACCCTCATGGAGTCTGTTTCTGACCGTTTGAGCAGACACATGCACATTTGTGGCCTGCTGGATGTCATTTTGCAGGGCTCTGGCAGTGCTCCTCCTGCTCCTCCTTGCACAAAGGCGGAGGTAGCGGTCCTGCTGCTGGGTTGTTGCCCTCCTACGGCCTCCTCCACGTCTCCTGATGTATTGGCCTGTCTCCTGGTAGCGCCTCCATGCTCTGGACACTACGCTGACAGACACAGCAAACCTTCTTGCCACAGCTCGCATTGATGTGCCATCCTGGATGAGCTGCACTACCTGAGCTCAACCTACTTGTGTGGGTTGTAGACTCCGTCTCATGCTACCACTAGAGTGAAAGCACCGCCAGCATTCAAAAGTGACCAAAACATCAGCCAGGAAGCATAGGAACTGAGAAGTGGTCTGTGGTCACCACCTGCAGAACCACTTCTTTATTGGGGGTGTCTTGCTAATTGCCTATAATTTCCACCTGTTGTCTATTCTATTTGCACAACAGCATGTGAAATTTATTGTCAATCAGTGTTGCTTCCTAAGTGGACAGTTTGATTTCACAGAAGTGTGATTGACTTGGAGTTACATTGTGTTGTTTAAGTGTTCCCTTTATTTTTTTGAGCAGTGTATATTGCCACCCTTGCACTTCTTTTAATAATTCCCAATTTCTTAAAAAATAAGTACAAATAAAAACGTTGGTCACCACACCTTTTTGGATTTTCAACATTGCTTATTTTTGTAAATTTCAACATTGCTTATTTTTGTAAATTGAAGTGGACAATGGCATGGACAAAATTATTGGTACCCCGGAGCTCGTACTTGGTTGCACAGCCTTTGGCCAAGATAACTGCAGACAAACGCTTCTTGTAGCTATCAATGAGCTTGCTGCACCTTTCTACAGTTTTCAGCCGTAAACTGCTATAATTGTTCAATATTGGAGGGATGCCCTCCACCAACTGCTGTTTTTAGATCTCGCCATAGGTTTTTGATGTGATTCAGATCTGGACTCTTTGCTGGCCACTCCAGAACATTCCAGCCGCTCTTCTTAACCATTCCTGGTTGCTTGTGTGTGTGTTTGTTTGGGGTTGTTGTCCTGCTGTAAGACCCATAACTTTCAACAGAGACCCAGTTTTTGGACACTGGGTTTAACATTGGACTACAAAACACCTGAATCTGCTGATGTCATGATGCCTTGCACACTACCAGAGGTAGCAAGGCAACCCGCCAGCATTATCAAACCTCCACCATACTTTGATTGTAGGGAGGGTGTTCTTTTCATTGAATGTTTAATTTGGTCGTCAGTAAACACAGCGCTGATCTGTATTGCCAAAGAGTTCAAATGTTTTTTTTTATTGGTCCACAGAACGTTTAGGTGGGTTTTTGTGAAGTTAAATCAGGCTTTCTTGTGTCTCCTTCAGCAGTGGGATCTTCAGAAAATAACACCCTCCCTACAATCAATTATGGGGGAGGTTTGACAATGCTGTGGGGTTACTTTGCTGCCTTGAATGTGTGCAAGACATCAAGAAATCAGCAGATTATCAAGGTGTTTAGGAACGCAATATTCAACCCAGTGTCTCTGTTGAAGGTCATTGGTCTTCCAGTAGCCAAAAACACCCTGGAATGGTTCAAGAAGAAACGCTGGACTGTTCTGGAGTGGCCAGTGAAACTGAAGTTTACAAAAATGACATTGATTCTGCAATGTTGAAAGTCCAATAAGGTGTGGTGACCAAAAGTTATTAAAAAAATATATAATAATTTCAACTTATTTTAGAATAAATAGGGAATTATTTAAGAAGAGCGCACTCCAACTTTACTTATAGACTGTGTGGTTATTACAGCAGGACCGTTAAGAGTTGAGTCCGATTCCTCCTTTTGTTTTGCAGACCCTTGACACGACTGAGCATCCTGAGGTAGTGGTTGTGAAGGAGGAGGAACTGGAAGTGGAGCTGAGAGACTGTGGCTCAAAGCATAACCATCAGCCCAGGACACTGAGTAGGTACAACACTTAACCAATATGATGGGGCCATAATGGTCTGGTTGCAAAAAGTGGTCCTCTGTAGCTCAGCTGGTAGAGCACGGCGCTTGTAACGCCAAGGTAGTGGGTTCGATCCCGGGACCACCCATACACAAAAATGTATGCACGCATGGCTGTAAGTCGCTTTGGATAAAAGCGTCTGCTAAATGGCATGTTATTATTATTATTATTATTATTACACAATCGCATGAAAGTCATGTTTTATCGTCTCTCTCATTCTTGTCCTCAGTTAGTGTGTCTCAGTCTCACGTTGCTGTGAACGACCAAATCCTGAATGTAGAAACTTCACCTGTGGAGGTCGGTGAGGAGAAACGGGACGCCGACAACCAGAGGCTCCAACAGACCGCAAATGGACACAGCACGGCACTCCAGCACACACACAGCTCGGACTGTGTGACATATCAGAGAGACCTTCATACAGCAGCTGGCCTCTCTCGTATAGAGGATGGCAGAGACATGCTTGATCCGTCTTGTTCTTATTCGGTGGAAACTGACTCTACTAAGTCACTTGATGCCCAGCCGCCCCTGAATCAGAGTGGGGTTGCGACCTTGTGTGACAGCATGGCTTCCTCTGCCTCACTGGGCTGGAAGCAGGAGGCCGGAGGAGTTGACACTCTTAAAATGGAGGCGGGAATGCCCTCCTGGACCAAAGGGAGGGCTATGGGAATGGGCCAGGCTGCTCAGTGTGGAGTTGACATACCTGGGAAGGACAGGGAGGGTGTTCAGCTGGGGAACGGCACAAACGTCTGTTCTCAGAATAACATTAACTTGAGGGAGAGCGAGTCATCAGAAGGGCGCAAGTCCAGCGAACCGGACACAAAAGGATTCGATACCTCCCTAGACTATTTTTTCTCTCCGTCGGAAATGGACGGGATACAGACTCACCACCAAGGTGACGGCGCCGGAGGCGAGGAGCTGGCCTCTTGTCCGTATCCTGGCAACAACGGTTTCGTCAGCCCTACAAACTCGACACAAGGAGGCCTCCTCTTCTCAAACAGACTATTAAACTGCCAGGAATGTGGGCGGCTGTTCTCCAACTCGCTAGACCTCGCACTGCACCAAAGAATTCACATGGGGGAGAAACTCTTCAGCTGCGCCCAGTGTGACAAGCAGTTCCTGCACCTGCACCAGCTCAAGACCCACCAGAGAATACACACCAGGGAGAAACCCTTTAGCTGCACCCAATGCGGGAAGCGCTTCTCCCAATCCAGCCACATCAAGAGACACATGAGCGTTCACACGGGAGAAAAGCGGTTCGGCTGCAGCGTATGTGGGAAGAGGTTTTCGCAATCCTGTAGCCTCAAAGTGCACCAGATCGTCCACACAGGAGAGAGACCGTTCAGCTGCACTCAGTGCGGGAAGAGTTTCTCAGTGCTCGGGAACCTAATGAGGCACCAGAGTGTTCACAGTAGAAAGCAGGATTAAGTCTTGAATAATAATGGACAATGCATTCTGTTTATATCGTGTTGGTAAAATATTATGGATATAATGAGTTTTTTTGTACATCATGCATGGTAAACATTGTTGTTTTGTGATAATAGTGTGAAGTGAACTGATGTCTCTTGGTGTGATGTGAACATATTAAAACATTCCCCCTGAAAATGAATGTGGAGTTAGCGTGCTTGTTCAGTGCATTGAATAAAAAAACTGCTCCAAGTCACTAAATGATGAGAGTATTGCTGACAAACCTACTACATCATCGAAAGGCTGCTCTGCAAATGTGGGTTGTCAATAATTATTCCCATTCTGTTGGGTAAGGCTTATGATTAATCATTTTAAATTCTATGAAAAATATTGGCTTTGTGTGTAAGCTCTCGTGCAGTGTTTTTTTTGTTTGAATAATTCTGTTTCTGTCCTGTCTCCACTTTCAAACTCGGAAGGTGGCAGTAATGTCCTAAAACATTGAATTCTACAGTCAAACAAGAAGAGAGCTACGTCATCAACCGGCGACCCGATAGCATCCTTCCAGACCCGAAGCAGGATCGTTATTCAACAATAACAAGCTAGGGCTTTACATAAGTATTCTAACTAGTATAATCAGCAGACATTTTAAAGAAACGTTAGGCAATTTGACTTAAGTATTTCGGTTGTAGACTAAACGGTGCATGAAGAGCAGAAATGGCAACAATGGCGGACTGTGTTGGTTATCAATTGCAGATAGCTTCGATAATGGAGGTGCTAGCCAATTCGGCGGTGGTCGAAATCTGCAAAATTGTTGATGATGGTTATAACTCTCTGCGTTCCCAAATGGAGCAGGAAAGAGTGCAAATTGAGAGGGAGAGAGAGCAAACCGAGAAAGAGAAATATGTGCTCCGACGAAAATTACGCGAAATGGACGTGAAGATGCGGAGCTATGAGCGAAGACTCAGAAGACGCGACATACGGAATGAAATGCATGCAATTAATTTTAGACCACATGAAGGTACCGACAGTTTATTATATTTTAAAACAAAAATGGTTATAAACAGGGCTGGGTAGGTTACTTTCTAAATGTAATCCGTTACTAGTTACCTGTCAAATTGTAATCTGATTACTTTCCCCTTAAAATGCATTAGAATTTAAAAAGGAGTATTACCAATTGAACCACGTCTATTGCAGGATAAATCAATGTTAGTGTTCATAGCTGGCCATAAATGGATGTTGCATTTTACAGTATGGGTTGGTTATGTAGGCTGCTTCTAACCAATTGCTTTCTACTAGATAATAATACAATTAGGTTATATCTTTACATTAAAAAACAAAGTCTGTCAGAATAGGACTTGAAATATGGAAATATAGATTAGCCAAATTGTTTAACCTGAGCATAACCCCAAAACGAAGGATGTATTAGCCTACTCTGTTGTTTATCTTGTCATGGAGGACTGATTGGGCCCATTGCTTCGAGTTGAAAAAGAAATGCTGCTCTTATGGAATGGCACGAAAAGTGCTATTTGCATGTGGAAAATGAAGCCATCTGCTGCGTAGGCCTATTGTTTATGTTTTTGTTGCTGACACTTTGTTATTTCCATAATGTGCAACTGTTTACATCTATTAAAAGTTATACTGCACTGTAACTGCAGTTATACTGCAAAATTACTGCAGTAAAGAACTTATTTTCAACACAGTATTTACAACATACTGCACTCTGACTGCAATCTTTTTTTGTAAGGGCATTTTCGGGGAATCAGCACAAATTAGATTGAGCAATAAAAGCCCCACTCGTGGTCTTCTTAAATTAAACTTGTTTTTGACAGTATGGAGCACAATACCACAGAGAAGTTTAGAAGGGAGGAACTTTTATTCCATAGAACTGGAATCAGCACTATGCAGCTTTTGCAAGAGTTCATATTTCACTGGCTGTCCACTGGTTGCAAAAACAATTATTGATAGGCAGCTTAAATTTCAATTAAACTATTATTGGGGTAAAATACACATACAGTGCCTTCAGAAAGTATTCATACCCCTTGACTTATTCCACATGTTGTTGTGTTACAGCCTGAATTCAGAAAGGATATATATTTTTTTCTCACCCATCTACACACACCCCATAATGACAAAGTGAAAACATGTTTTTAGAAATGTTTGCACATTATTGAAAATTAAATACAGATATATAATGTACATAAGTATTCACACCTCTGAGTCAATATTTTGTAGAAGCACCTTTGGCAGTGATTACAGCTGTGAGTCTTTCTGGGTAATTCTCTAAGAGCTTCCCACACCTGCCACTTATTCTTTTCTAAATTCTTCAAGCGCTGTCAAATCGGTTGTTGATCATTGCTAGACAACCATTTTAAGGTCTTTCCATATATTTTCAAGTAAATTTAAGTCAAAACTGTAACTCGGCCACTCAGGAACATTCACTGTCTTCTTTGTAAGCAATTCCAGTGTAGATTTGGCCATGTGTTTTAGGTTATTGTCCTGCTGAAAGGGGAATTAATTTCCCAGTGTCTGGTGGAAAGCAGACTGAACCATGTTTTCCTCTAGGATTTTGCTTGTACTTAGCTTCATTCACTTTCTTTTTTTATCCTAAAAAACTCCCCAATCCTTACTGATTACAAGCATACCCATAACATGATTCAGCCATCACTATGCTTGAAAATATGGAGAGTGGTACTCAGTAATGTATTGGATTTGCCCCAAACATAACACTTTGTATTCAGGACATTTACTTTAGTGCCTTGTTGCAAACAGGATGCATGTTTTTGAATATTTTTTATTCTGTACAGGCTTCCTTCTTTTCACTGACAATTAGGCAAGTAGTTGTTGATCCGTCCTCAGTTTTCTCTTATCACAGCCATTAAACTCTAACGGTTTTAAATTCACCATTGGCCTCTGAGCGGTTTCCTTCCTCTCTGGCAACTGAGTTAGGAAGGACACCTGCATCTTTGTAGTGACTGGGTTTATTCATACAACATCCAAAGTGTAATTAATAACATCACTATGCTCAAAGGGAAATAGTCTTCATTTTTTATTAATTTGTAAAAATAAAAATAAATCCACTTTGACATTATGGGGTATTGTGTGTAGGCCAGTGACAAAAAAATCTTTTTTTTTAATCCATTTTAAATTCAGGCTGTAGCACAACAAAATGTGGAAAAAGTCAAGGGGTGTGAATACTTTCTGGATATGGGCCCAGATCTTCATACAATGATTTCAATTATCCTAATAATGACAATGTTTTGTAGTTTCAGTGTCTTCTATTGCTATGCCAGTGAGTAATGACCAGTCCCGAGGGCCCCTGGCTACAATCGAGGACCATTCACAATACCACCACATGCCTCAGGTGCGTTTTTACTGTCTCTTAAACATTGAATGTAAATGACATGGAATAGGCTGAAATGTCATCTGTATTATTATTTTACAGGAAGACAGAACTGCATTGTCCCTAATCAAGCAGGAAAGAGTGGACAGCTGCGGCGTGGACCTGAAGGTAGAACAAAACATCAGCGCAGAGAGTAGACCCACTGGTAAGTTTCAGTGCAGATACTGATCACACTTATTCACTCACTGTTGAAATACCCAACACGTAGGCTACTACTACCCTTACCTTTAGCTGAAGACAAACCTTAGGATTTATCTGAAAAATGTGCCGTGTTAAAAGGCATTAGTTATGTCTGATCATTGTGTTGATCACTCCTTTTTCATCCTTGATGGTAGTTCCAGAACCCAACGACGATGACAGCGAGAGACGTCACATGGCTGACACTCACAGCTCGCCCACTGCAGCCACAGAGGACCCTACTGAGCCACCTAGGACCAGTGGATCCGACGCCATCCTCAAGTCAGAGATGGGGACAGAGGGTGTGAACCAGAGACCCCAGCAGCCAACGGGACCAGATCTCAGCACAGAGATACTGAACAGCCCCGGTTTGGATCTGGCTCTGATGCAGGAGAGGGTCCTGGGGCATCTGGGGCTTTCCTTAGCCCAGGCAGCAGCCGCAAACGCAGAGGCCGCCGGGCATCCATCTTGCTCCTACCAAACCCAGGCTGACGTGGAGAGCCAGTCCAGACAGTTCCCCGGCAGCGATATGGGCGTCTTCGCCCCCTTTGACATGACAGCTCCTCCTCCTCCTGCACCGCCAGCGAATCAGAGGCAGCCGCACGGAGCCGCGACGGCGAACGAGCCAATGGGGTGTAACTTCTGTGGCCGCATCTTCCACAGCCAGGCGTCCCTGGAGGTGCACCAGCGGGTCCACACGGGACAGCGGCCATTCAGCTGCCCACACTGCGGCAAGTCGTTCGCGCAGCCCAACAACCTCCGGGTGCACCTGCTAATCCACAGCGGCGAAAGGCGGTACCGGTGCTCGATCTGCGGGAAGAGTTTCATTTCGTCAAGTCACCTTAAGAGACACAGGACCGTTCACACCCAGGAGAAACCCTACATCTGCTCTCGGTGCGGCCAGTCCTTCACTCAACTCTGCAGCGTCCGGAGACACAGACAGCAGTCACGGTGCGGAGAGCCGCCTCACGCTCAAAACGAACTCTCTGCTTGACTGTAGAAAAGGTGTTGTACAGTATGTGTGTTAGCTGTATCTGAAGTGATTTACACTAGCTATAGGTTTCCTGCTCAAAACATTTAGCCTTTTAGTCTCTTGGATGATAGGTCCACAGATAGAAGTTGAGAAATGTATGGTGTTAACTCTAAATTAATATTTACCTAAAGATGACAATGTGACTTATGTGACTGTTTAGTACAATGCATCCCATCTTACCTTGGTCATAAGGCAAGATGGGGTTGTTGCTGGGAGAGGCTTGTTTTTAGAGTAGAGTAGTACTTTATTAATCCCAACTTGGGAAATGGGTTTTATCACTCAGCAGCATCATCATCGTCTAATCATTGTACCACTAGAAGAAGTCCAGGAGGACCAAGCAGGACATTACAAAGACCAGTAGATTGGACTGAGCCCTCATCTGACATGGCTGACTTCATTTTTTTCCACACCTCAAAATTGGTCTTCCGATGTGATTTGAGGATTGTTCGTTGTTTCTCTATGAATAATTCTAATATTGAGTAAAAACCAAACAAAGAAATACTTGGTATATTGACAGAAAACGTATATCTTGTACACCAAGGACCTGGGGAAGAGTTGCAGGGTAGAGGAGAACAAAATAATGTGCTAAGTATCTATTAAGGATCTATCATGCTAGAAAAGGTTGGAGGCCCCTGCCCTAGACTGCGGATTATACCATGTGTTTACGGTAAATTAAAACGTATGTAATCACGTCATTATTCAGCGACACTGGCTATTATTGTAATTCATGAAAATAATAATTAGCTTTTTGGTCTGAATTTAAGGATAGCAGTGTGGTTAATGTTAGGGTAAAGGTTAGGTTTAAAATCAGATTTTAAGAAGATAAATTGTAGAAATAGGCGGGGTTTAGCCATAACGTGTCATCCAAGTGGGGTGCTTCATTTTGGTAGTAGTGAAGGAGTAGCTAGCTACCTACTACGGATTCATAAAGTGTCATCCAAGTGGGGTGCTTCATTTTGGTAGTAGTGAAGGAGTAGCTAGCTACCTACTACGGATTCCATGGACTGCAGTGGTTTAGCTCAAACGTAATCTGATTTGAGTTCTACTACGGAAAAGACAGACAGCGAGACACCTTGATGAGACCGCGCTTCCTGCCTGCCTACGGACTTTCTCTCCCCGCTTGACCACCTCCCTCAGATGACCACTTAAACCATGAACTTTCTAATAACTCTAAATTACAGTATTTGTCTTTTTTTGTGTGTTTTGAAGCGCTTTGAGATTCTTTCAAAAAGCGCCATATAAGTAGAATACATTATTTATTATTATGACTGTGGTAACTAACTTTAGTGACGACCCATGTAAACAATCAACAGTCTACTTTTGTAAGGTTTTTCAGCCAAACAAGACAGGTTTCATTCATATTCATAAGCTGATTGTTTGGTAACGTTATTTCGAAGTTCAGATGGAATCACGTTCTGGCTATATCGGGTTCAGACAGCATTTTGCAACACAGGTAGTGTCGATCATGGAGATGTTGAGCGAAACGGCCGCAGCAGAAATCTGCAAGCTCTTTGAGGATGGCTACTCCACTTTATATTTGGAAATAACGCAACAAATGGCTCAAGAAATACAATACAGCAAGAGAGAATACAATGCTATGAAAGAAGAATTAAACATGAATGGAATGACTACTTGCCACACAGCCAGAGTGACAACACCAACAGGTAGGTTAGCAGACTAAATTAAATTATTCTTCGATGAGTTTTAACGGCAGTTAAAGGTGGCGGTAATGTTGCATTACCGCCACCTACTAGACTGGAGTACAACTCCCTTATACTTTACTTGAAAAAAAATTAATAAAAATACCCTACCATCTAACGCTACACTCACAAAAAAATAAATAAATAATATTATAATAAAATAACACCACCCTACTCCACTATTTAAATCTATTTAGTCCTACCTCAGGTCAACAACCTGAAAGGATGGGACACCACCACTTAACACACCCTGTAACTCTTTACATTTACGTCATTAGGCAGACGCTCTTATCCAGAGCGACTTACAAATTGGTGCATTCACCTTATAGCCAGTGGGATAACCACTTCACAATTTTTTTCTTATTTTTTTCTTTCTTTGGGGTGGGGTAAGGGGGGGGTAGAAGGATTACTTTATCCTATCCCAGGTATTCCTTAAAGAGGTGGGGTTTCAAGTGTCTCCGGAAGGTGGTGAGTGACTCCGCTGTCCTGGCGTTGTGAGGGAGCTTGTTCCACCATTGGGGTGCCAGAGCAGCGAACAGTTTTGACTGGGCTGAGCGGGAACTGTGCTTCCGCAGAGGAAGGGGAGCCAGCAGGCCAGAGGTGGATGAACGCAATGCCCTCGTTTGGGTGTAGGGACTGATCAGAGCCTGAAGGTACGGAGGTGCCGTTCCCCTCACAGCTCCGTAGGCAAGCACCATGGTCTTGTAGCAGATGCAAGCTTCAACTGGAAGCCAGTGGAGTGTGCGGAGGAGTGGGGTGACGTGAGAGAACTTGGGAAGGTTGAACACCAGACGGGCTGTGGCATTCTGGATGAGTTGTAGGGGTTTAATGGCACAGTCAGGGAGCCCAGCCAACAGCGAGTTGCAGTAATCCAGACGGGAGATGACAAGTGCCTGGATTAGGACCTGTGCCGCTTCCTGTGTAAGGCAGGGTCGTACTCTCTGAATGTTGTAGAGCATGAACCTACAGGATCGGGTCACAGCCTTGATGTTAGCGGAGAACGACAGGGTGTTGTCCAGGGTCACGCCAAGGCTCTTCGCACTCTGGGAGGAGGACACAACGGAGTTGTCAACCGTGATGGCGAGATCATGGAACGGGCAGTCCTTCCCCGGGAGGAAGAGCAGCTCCGTCTTGCCGAGGTTTAGCTTGAGGTGGTGATCCGTCATCCACACTGATATGTCTGCCAGACATGTAGAGATGCGATTCGCCACCTGGTTATCAGAAGGGGGAAAGGAAAATATTAGTTGTGTGTCGTCTGCGTAGCAATGATAGGAGAGGCCATGTGAGGATATAACAGCCAAGTGACTTGGTGTATAGCGAGAATGGGAGAGGGCCTAGAACTGAGCCCTGGGGGACACCAGCGGTGAGAGCACATGGTGCGGAGACAGATTCTCGCCACGCCACTTGGTAGGAGCGACCGGTCAGGTAGGACGCAATCCAAGAGTGAGCTGCGCCGGAGATGCCCAACTCTGAGAGGGTGGAGAGGAGGATCTGATGGTTCACAGTATCAAAGGCAGCAGACAGGTCTAAAAGGACAAGAGCAGAGGAGAGAGAGTTAGCTTTAGCAGTGCGGAGAGCCTCCGTGACACAGAGAAGAGCAGTCTCAGTTGAATGACCAGTCTTGAAACCTGACTGGTTTGGATCAAGAAGGTCATTCTGAGAGAGATAGCAAGAGAGTTGGCTAAAGACGGCACGCTCAAGAGTTTTGGAGAGAAAAGAAAGAAGGGATACTGGTCTGTAGTTGTTGACATCGGAGGGATCGAGTGTAGGTTTTTTGAGAAGGGGTGCAACTCTCGCTCTCTTGAAGACGGAAGGGACATAGCCAGCGGTCAAGGATGAGTTGATGAGCGAGGTGAGGTAAGGGAGAAGGTCACCGGAGATGGTCTGGAGAAGAGAGGAGGGGATAGGGTCAAGCGGGCAGGTTGTGGGGTGGCCGGCCGTCATAAGTCGCAAGATTTCACCTGGAGAGAGAGGGGAGAAAGAAGTCAAAGAGCTTCCTAGGGTTAGAGGCAGATGCTTGGAATTTAGAGTGGTAGAAAGTGGCTTTAGCAGCAGAAACAACTCTTCTGATGTCAAGTCTCGCACACGCAAATACCTCTCTGCAGTTGCCACCACAACCTCAATTTTCTGTGACTTACGTTCCATCCCTGCAGTAAAGATGATAACCATTGCTATAAAAGCTAAAAATCCCATCTTACTGAAACATATCACTTGTTGGCCTATCCCTCTGTACTGGTACAGATCTACTACTCACACCACTCCTCTCAGGATCCCTCCCCCTTGACACATATTCCTCTACTTTCTTCACTGCCTCAGCATATGACAACTTCTGCACTACTCTAACCCTGGAAGCCTCCACCTGCCTCTCTTGCACGAGACATTTCTGGTCCCCAGCCCCATGGGCACCCCTACAATTAACACATACCACTATTTTCCCCAATGCTACACATTCCTTTGTCTCATGCCCTTCTGCACACTTTCTCACACCTAGGAACCTCCCTCCTACACACTGCTGCCACATGCCCATAAGCTTGACACCTGTAACATCGTAATGTATTCGGCACAAAAGCTCTTACAGGATAACTTACATATCCTAACATCCCTTTGTCGGGCAAAGACTCAAAATAACAGACAATGACGCTTCTGTTTCACCACTCACACCACCCTGTCTGCGTCGCACCAAACGAGGAGCATCACAAACACCGGGAATCTTCCCTTTCAGTTGGTCAACTTTTACATTTACTGCTACGCCAGTAATCACTCCTTTCAATGGCGCCCTTTTCTTGAGCGCAAAACAATTCACATCTCTTGGCCCCATTCGTTTAACGCAGAGCGCCTGCTCCCTCTGACGAGCAGACCAAACTAAATTCCCAGATTTACAATGGAGTTGAGCCGCGACGTCACATAAAATACGTTTTTATCAAAAACAACGATTTCCGAGTCCGTAAGGGAGTTGCAGCGATGGGACAAGACTGTAACTACCAATTGGATATCACCAAATTGGGGAGAAAAAGGGGTAAAAAAAACAAAACGATTTCAGCATACAAAGTAAATGCGGGCTATTCTTTGGGTGATAAAATGCGCAGACTGGTCTCATAGACTAGACGTAACAAAGTAAACTTAAATCCGGGTCACTCAAATTTGTATGATATGTTACATTTGGTATGGTTGCATAAGATAGATTACTTAAGGCAAAAACGACAAGGTTGCTTGTTCAAATCCCTGAGCCGGTGGAAAAATCTGCCGTTTTGCCCTTGAGCAAGGCAGTTAGTTCCCCCCACAACAACTGCTCCCCGGGCGCAGATGATGTGGACGCCGATTAAAGCAGCTCCCCGCACCTCTCTGATTCAGAGGGGTTGGGTTAAATGCGGAAGACACATTTCGGTTGAATGCATTCAGTTGTGCAACTGACTAGGTATCGCCTTTCCCAAAGGTAGCATGTTCGAATTTCATCACAGGCAACTTTAGCTACTTTGCAACTACTTAGCATGTTAGCTAACCCTTCCCCTATAACCTAACTCCTAACCTTAACCCCTAGAGCTAGCTAAAGTTAACCACAACGAATTGGAATTCATAACATATACGTTTTTCACATTCGTAACATATTGTACAAATTGCAATTCGTTGTGCTGAGTGATTATTGCTTTTTGAGGTCGTTTTGGTTATTAGAAAATAGTCACGGTTCAATTTCGGTTTTGCATATTTTTTTAAACATTAAATGCATTATGAAATAATGACACCCACAAATCTGATCATTTCCATTGGTCAGGTGGTTTGAAGTTGTAGTGCCGCAAGTGGTTCCCGGATATAGACAGCTGCCAAAAGCACCAGGCGGTGCGGCACTGTGTGACCAACACCAATGCTAACCACCTTAGCTGTGAGCTGTGTGGAAAGTTGTTGCTCTAGCCTGTCATCTGAACAGACACAGACAGAAACAATGCCAGTCACAATGAACAACAGAATCAATGGTTGTCTGTCTCTCGATCTTTCTGTGTCTGTCCGTCCGTCCGTCCGTCTGTCTGTCACAGTCATGACCAGTCAGGAGTTTCTTCAAAGCAGAAAAATCCAAAATGCTGCCTTTTTTATATTAGGCTTCATTTACAAACAACAACAAGTGTTCTTACGTGTACTGTCTGATATATGGATAAAAAGAGGCATTTCTTCCAGCTCTATTCCAAAATGTTAATTTAATTAAAAAAACATTACTTACCTAATTTGTGCCTCACACTTTCAGAATGTCCCCTCCTGAATAAAGATATTAGGCCAGGATTCAATTCGAAACCGCGCTTTAGCGCGTTTGACATTTAAAGGTAATTTCCAATTGAGCCGACATCTGCAGCTCGATCGGATGAATGAATCCCGGCCTAAGGAGCAATGGTTAAAGCAACTGTCTCAGAGGTTGTGGGTTCTCATCTAGATGTATGTGCTTTTGTTTGTGCTTCTAATTTCAAAATGTCACTATGTCAAATACACAGGCAGATATGAAGAGGGCTGTGGCTCTGGGTTTAAATCCCTGCGGCTCTTCTAAGAGGTTCTAGGTTCATACCCCATCTCTTCTGCGTTAATGGACATTTCCGCCAACATTTCGAAGAGAAGGCTGATGAACGTGATAGACTTGGTGGCTCAGGGCCAGAGTCCTTGCCTTCCATTCATGGGTTCAAATCCCATTTCTTGTGCTTTAGTGGACACAAATGTCAACGTCAAAATTACAAAGAAAACTATTGAATATGAAAAAGATGGTGGCTCTAGGGTTGAGTTCATGCCTTTCATCCATGAGCTTATGGGTTCGAAAACCCATCGCTTCTGCTTTAGTCACTGAATGTCGATGTCAAAATTACGAAGAGAGGTGTAATGTGTGTGAAGGAGTCTGTGGCGCTGGGGTAAGGATCTCACCCCATAAGTACAGGGCTGTAGGTTTGAACCCAGTGCTGGCTCTGGATTAGGGTTGCCTCACCACTGAGGACTCTGCCGCAGAGTGAGTCAAATCCACTGGGGGTGACTGAAACACATAGAAGGGCACAATAAGTGGGAGTGGTTAAATCCTGCGGTTTCAGAACAGTAACCAGCAGTGGTTATGGAGTGAAACCGCTGGAAAAAGTAGACAGTGTTTTAATCGGCAAAAGCACTATTTAAAAACGAGGTGTTTACTTTTTCCAGATGTTTCCCTCCATAATCACTGCTGTTCACAGGAGTGGGAACCTCAAGTATTAACCCCCATCAGTTGACACACTCCACCAACACACCCATAGACTCTACCCGGGATTGAACCCACAACTCCATGCTTACAAGACGAAAGCCTTATGACTGAGCCACCAGCTCCTTCACGCACGCCGCTTCGCTTCCTAAGGTTGAGATTCAAGGAAACGTTCAAGAGTACACTAATAAGCCAACGTTGGAGTTGAAAATAGTGGTCTGTTAGCTTTGTGGTACCCACATTGGGTTTCCCTGTGACTCTCTACTGGTCAGGGCCATGCTTATCAATAATTCGGGCATCAACAGGCTTTCTGTCTGTCACCCAGCATAAGTTGGAGGTAGCTGGAGTTGGTTAGATGGCATCTCTACGCCAGACAGCTCTCCCTCAGACACTTGCCTGGAGGTCAGATCAGACAAATACCTCTGGGCAGAAACACATCAGAATGCAAACACAGCTAACCTCTGGAGAGATCAACTAGACCATTCAGGCCACACCTCTGAACTCACCTTACTACAACTCACCTTAGCTATCATGTTAACCAGGGGTTTTCAAATCTTACCCTACAAGGTCCAGAGACTGCTTGTTTTCTGTTCTACCTGATAATTAATTGTGCCCACCTGGTGTCCCGGGTCTAAATCAGTCCCTGATTGGAGGGGAAGATTGAAAAAAACAACAACAGTGGAACTGGCTTCGGGGTCCTGGGTCCGTATCCACAAAGCCTCTCAAAGTAGGAGTGCCGATCTAGGATCAGTATTGTCTTTTAGTTCATAATAAATAAGACTATATGGACATATACATGTATTCAAAACACATTCAACAAAATATTAATACATTATTTTATCAAAATAATTTATACAGTAATCTAAATATTAATACATTATTTTATCTAAATAATGTATACAGTAATATAAATATTAATACATTATTTTATCTAAATAATTTACAGTAATCTAAATATTAATACATTATTTTATCAAAATAATTTATACAGTAATCTTTGTTTAGTTTGTTTTGATATGAGGAAGAAAAGCCTTATACATGTACAGTGGGTTCCAAAATTATTGACACCCTTGATAAAGATGAGCAAAAATGTCTGTCTAAAAAATAAATATATATATATATTATTTTATACTAAAACAATTGCTCAGGGAAAGATTTCATTTAACAAGTAATATTTACTTTTCTCAAAAGAAGGTAGGGGTCAAAATGATTGACACAGCGGTTTTCCATACTTCACCTTGCAAGGATAACAGCGCTGAGCCTTTTTCTAAAATGTTTTATGAGTTGGAGAACACATTGGGAGGGATCTTAGACCATTCCTCCATACAGAATCCTTCCAGATCGTTGATATCCTTTGTCTGCGCTTATGGACTGCCTTCTTCAATTCAAACCACAGGTGTTCAATGGGTTGGCCATTGCAACAGTCCAGAGACAGATGGCCATTGCAAAATATTGATTTTGTCGCCATTTAACATGGATTTTTATGAGTGCTTGGGGTTATTGTCTAGCTGGAAGATGCACTTACTGTCAAGTTTCAGCCTCCTGACAGAGGAAACCAGGTTTTTGACAAAAATATCCAGGTGCTGGTTAAAGTTCATGATGCCGTTGACCTTAACAAGGGCCCTAGCAACCAGTGATTGTGCATACACAATCCCTCTCATAACATTATTTCTATAGAGTTACTCATAGCTCTCTGTGGTTCATTACAGCTGGAAGGTCCTCTGTTCTGAGACCAGTGTTCTGAGACCATGGCAGATGTTGTCCACATATGTTTCGTATGGTTTTCCTGGAGGTCTTCGCCCATGAGAGGGAACCCACAGTCTGAGACTGCTGGCAGCCAGCCTGGGATGTCTGACACACTGACCAGAAAATCTCAGCCTCTCAGCCCTGACCTTCTCACTGATCAATCAATCAATCAAATTGTATGTATAAAGCCCTTTTTACATCAGCAGATGTCACAAAGTGCTATACAGAAACCCAGCCTAAAACCCCAAACAGCAAGTAATGCAGATGGGGGCGGCAGGTAGCCTAGTGGTTAAGAGCGTTGGGCCAGTAACCGAAAGGAAGCTGGTTCGAATCCCCAAGCTGACTAGGTGAAAAATCTGTTGATGTGCCCTTGAGCAAAGCACTTAGCCCTAATTGCTATTGTAAGTCGCTCTGGATAAGAGTCTGCGAAATGTAGAAGCACAGTGGCTAGGAAAAACTCCCTAGAAAGGCAGAAACTTAGAGAGGAACCAGGCTCTGAGGGGTAGCCAGTCCCCTTCTGGCTGTGCCGGGTGGAGATTGGGTAGATCTCCATACAGGTGTTGAGACCAGGGGATCCTTTTTACCGCTCTTAGCATCCTGGTGTAGCGACCATTTAGATGCTGGTCAAGGGCAAAGATACACACAATAATTATTCTGCCAACAAACAAAACAGTTTCAGTTAAACGTTGTACTTCCCTTAAAAGCCACAACACTATAGATGGATGGGCTTTCAGATTGTTCGACAATAGAATCATTACTGTATTGGTCCTTTATCAAAGAGACATTCAGGAGGATTCCAATGAAGTAAAAATAACACTGACAGAAACTATAGAAAAGCACACTTCATAGATACAAACCACAGTAGGTCCTGCTGTGTACAAACAACCCCTTCCCTGCATACAACTCATACCTGGGGCTAACCACAAGACAGCACCTCTACTTGGTAATATTCTAGACAGGTTCCTAGTGTACAAACTAGTGTGAACATTTAAACATGAAAACTTTAAACGAAATTGGGATCTTTAACTTTAAGAAAAAATACCTAACTTAAAAACAATGGTATTTTTTTCCATTTTACAACATTTTAATCACATCACAAAACAACCACTAAGAGGTCCTGATCATCATTATAAAGGGACACGTTTAAATTAAACAAACCTAACGCAACAATGTTGTAACATTAGTAGCATCATTCACTGACAACAAATTCAACATTGTTTGTGAAGATAGATCACTGTAGTCTGAAATAACACCGGTAAATGTGAGATTCCAACCTACTGTTTTGTCACAGTTTAGGGCAGACAGTCAGGAACGTGTAGACTTTCTAATCTGTAGGACATCAGAGGGTTGTTTTAACGTCACTCAGCTTGCAGAGATAGCTACAAACACTTCCACCACCTGCGTTTGCGATTGTGTGATTACAATAGGCTGAGTGGTGACTGCCCTCTAGTGGAGGAACAACATAACACACTCTTTGGCTCAGTTTAAGCCCCGTTCTGATTTCCCCCCACTAATTGGCCTTTTGACTAATATCAGCTCTTTTGCAATTAATTGGGCAAAAGATCAGATTAGGGCTGCCTGTGTAAACGCAGCTTTCCATCTTGACATGAATAGTCAAATTTACTAAAGTTTGTACCATTTTCTTCAATAGGGAATATATGCTCAAAAACAAAGCTAAAACATGAAATGGTCATCGTTATACTTTACCTAAATTGATTTTTTACTTACTATCACTTTTATTTGACCTTTTCATTCAATCTTCTATGTTGAATTCCCTCTGAAAAATCTTCCGGGGCTAACTTAGTAAATCTGCTTTTACACAGGCAGCCCAATTCAGATCTTTTGCCAATTATTTGCATATCAAATTTTATTGGTCACATACATGTGTTTAGCAGATGTTATTGCGGGTGTAGCGAAATGCTTGTAAAGAAATGCTTGTAAAATAAAGTGGGTACAGTGATAACTAACTGATATTTTCCCTAATGTGTAAACAGCACAAAACCACATGGAATCTGATCTTTTAACTTCTGATTTATACCACATCCATATGTGGATCTCAATGCTGATACAAACCAGATCCTCCATAAGTGACCTGTCTGGACAATCAGATCGGATGTTTTCTTTTACACGTCGTCGCCTGCCGTTACCATGACAACCACTCCAAACTGTTAAGGAAGAGTGACAGGAAATGAGCATACATGCAGTAAAAAGGTCAACATGACGCAAAACGTGGGAGAAAGCCAGGGAAGAAAAACTGCCCACTCTTGTTGACGCCACGGAAAAATCAAGGCCGACTGCAATACTGCAGGCATTGTTAGCAGAACACTGGATCCCCATTATGGCGAATGAAAAATGGCAATCTTTGTGGTCAATCTTCGTGTAATAAAACAATGTTTTGAAAACAAAAATGGTACCAATAATTTCTTCTAATACACCAGATGTATGTCCTTGGACCGATTATTTTAAAATCCCACGCAAAAGAAGTTAAGGATAATTGAGTTGCTAATGGAAGCCTGCAGTACCCCGGTCGGCCTTAATTTGAGTTACTCAATGAGAGGGGGCAGCACTGAGCTTGCCTGCAATGTCACTTCCTGGAGTAGCTCAAACTGCTCATGTTATGTCTTCATGTGACGCCATCTTAACCGACTTCATTTGGCTTCAATGGCTATTAAGTCTTCACAAAAGGAATGAATGTTTTGTCCATTCATATATACACTAATTGGGGAATGTGCAAGGACGCCATCATTGGCAAATCTGATCTAACAAAGTGGATATTCGTCCAATTCTAACAGGCTCACAATGTGGTTACTAACACCATATTTGGATATATTTGGCTGGCTGTTTTCACGGCATAATATTTAGAAGTTGTTATTTTTAGGGTTTAGAAAAAAGTTATTCTAAATGCAAACTCTTGTTTGTATAAGCTGGTAGCATAGCTAGACATATAGAAATCGGTGGTTGTGGTTGTAGTCCTTTTTTAAGTGTGATGCAGTTGATTGTTGATGATGACATGAACATGTGTTGTGGTTGACATCCATACAAGCATTATACTCAAGATTTATACCCCAACGTGTGAAATACACATACAGACAATAACCTAAAGGTAGGCTAAATTTGATGGGCGGCAATGAGGAGATTCTGAATCTTCCCCCCAGGAGGAGGTCATGTGCATGGCGTTTCCATGGCGTTTCCATTGTTTTGGTCGAGTTCCATTGATCTCTTTATCGCATCTATGCATCTGTCTGGTACTTCAGAGGCTACATCAGTGTGAATGTGGAAAGCTGATATGGGTCACATGTAAAACTGAGTGTGGACAGTCAGAAAAAAGATATTGGATATAGAAAGAAAATCAGATTTGGGTTTTTAGGGTGGCTGTGTAAACATAGCCTAAGTGCCTTACCTATCCATCATAAACTGGATTGGTAAGATCTGAATCAAGCCTGTTGAATTAATAGAAGTAAATCAAAACTAGAGTTGAAACATGAAACAAGGGGAATGTTGACTTTAGGCAGGGGAAAGTTACAAGTCGTTGAACTCAAATAAGAGTCGGAAGGACCATGTTTAAGATAATGTCAGTAAAAAGTGGTATTGTATCACCAGTTTGGTTATGAGAAGGGAGGATAGACAGAAGGAAGACGCAACAAAAGGCAACCCTCTGTTACGCGATAGATCGCTAGACACAACTAGGTTTAATAAGAAGGTCAATGGCCAGATTATGGTGGGAAGGTACTAGCCATTTTTCAAAGTACAGTAGAACACTTGTGGGTGCGTCCTAAATGGCACCCTATTCCCTATATAGTGTACTACTTTTGACCAGGTGCCATTTGGGATGCAACCGGTGTCTTCCATGGTGGGTTGTCGGAGGGTAGGGTGAACAGAGCTGCAGTAACACTGGTGGTTGAACATAGCTCACGCCATGGCAGGAGCATCCACCATAGTAGTTTTGGGGCTTTTGTTCCTCACGGAATGCCACTCGGTAAGCGTTATTTAGATTTTGATTGGCTTTGGTTCATATTGTGCATAATTGTACTTCCGTAACACCCACACAAGTTGTGATGATGACATCTTATGTGCCATTTTAGTGTATTTTACGTGCACGTGTGTGTGTTTTTGTGTGCATGCATCATCTGTCTCTGAATCCAAATATAATTTAGTTAATATCAGATTATATCATAACAGGTTTCTTTATTCATTTTTTTGTTTTAATGTACTGAGATTGACATTTGTAGGGTATCACATAAAATTAACAAACTGTTCCTTTATCTTATCTTGAAAACTGTGATAGAACGGATAATTTTGACTTTAAAAAACGGTTTTGTTAAATGAGTTGTACAGCCTGAGAGAGTGAACAGGGTCCCCCTCTCCCCCTGTCCGTCCTGTCCACTAGGCCCCAATGCCGTGTGGGGAGATGGTGGGGCGTCTGCAGGCTGAGATGGAGGACCTGGTGAGGGTGATCAATGACCAGCACCGCTACATCCAGGGGCTTCACCACAGCCAGGCCCAGAAGCTGCCTCAGATCCCCCAGACACACCTCCAGACCGGGGACCAGTACAAAGGTCAGGCAGTGGATAGAACCACAGAGGTCCTGTTATTATGTATGTGTAATTCTATGCGTAGAACATAGAATGGGTAGGATTAATGGGCATTCCACACAGAGAAAAGTTGGTTTTTATTTGATTTTTTACTGAATTTATCATCCGTTTTTTTGTGTGATTCATGTTTGATTAGCTGTTAATTGTGATCTATTCAATTTAGTTTTTAAAACAGACTAAAATAGTCCAAAATAATGCACTGTATAAGGAATGGATCGGGTGCCATTTGGTGTGCATACCCTGTAACCATGTCCTCTGTGTGTGTAGACTGCACTGAGATCTTTAAGGATGGGAACTCAGTTAGTGGCCTGTATATGATCAGACCGGACCGGTCTCCCTCCTCCTTCATGGTGTTCTGTGACATGAGTGACGGAGGAGGCTGGACTGTCTTCCAGAGGAGAAAGGACGGAACCGAGTCCTTCGACAGGTAGGTGAAAATAAAACACCACTATCTACTTAGAGGGTGATTGATAACTTTTTCAAATGAATACATTCTATTTTAGTTACAGTGCACTGCAGTTATACTGCAATATAAGTACTGTTAATTTTTGTAAGGGCAATTGTAGGAATAAACAAATACTAATACTTTTTGATGTATTTTACATTAGATAGCCTAATTAACACCTTTAGGTTTGCAACAAATTTTCATGGTATGCTTTCTCAGAGCTCCAGCACAGATCATGTATTGGGCGATTCCACGCCAGCGGGAGCAGAAAATATTTTTGGAATCTCAGTTTGTTCTGGCAATTCTCACATAGAAACTTCATTGGGAGGAATGATGTTTAACATGCTTTTTACATTTGTATCACAAAACATTTCTTAGAAAATGGTGATGAAAGTGGCCACTTTAGGCCCTTTTTAGACCTATACAAGCCTCCTGTTAGACCATATGATCTGTGAACCGTACATGACAGACAACATCTTGATGTCTTTATACTCCATAGTGTTCTCTAGCTTATGGAATATGTCTCCACTCTGAAATACAAATGTTCACATTCATTTATTCAACATAAAAATATATATATATATGAATATCTCAAAAACAACCCTTTTTGATTTTGTTAATTTTAAGACATTGTTTGGAACACTATACTTTACAAGTACATCATATTTCCAGAGTGGGCTCTCTGGTACTTTTAATGATATAACTCAAACATCCTTCCTCCCGATGCCATTTTTGTGAGATTTGCCAAAACAATCAGCGATACCAAAACTATTTTCTGCTCCTGCTGGCGTGGAATCACCCTATCGTCAGTGTGTTTGTCTCCCTCCCTCTACAGAGCGTGGGTGGAGTATAAGCATGGCTTTGGAGACAGCCAGTCAGACGGAGAGTTCTGGCTAGGGAACGACCCCCTACACTACCTCACCTCTCAAGGTATAGAGGAAAACCTACAGCTAGGGCCAAGAGCTTTTCCCAACCACTTGATCTGACCACGAAAAACTCCCGGCCCCTAGAAACAGGCTATAATAGTAATATGACCCAGAGTTCTTCCTGATCTTAGTCAGGTTATAACTAGGGCCCAGAGTTTTCCTAATCAGGTAACAACACTTGGCCAGGAAAAACAGGCATCTGGCCAAATTCACACGAAATGTACCTAATAATGATAATGAATTGCTTTTACATTACATAGAGCTTTTAACTACAGTAGATCTCAAAAAGCCCTATTCAGACTTGAGATAAGTTGACTTAAAATGGACTCAAGTCCAGAAATGTTCACTTAAGTCCATCTTTTACTGCCTTAAATCCATGTTACGTTTACTTATCTCAAGTCTGATTAGGGCCCCGAGTGCTTTACATTGTACGAGGCCAAAGCAACTCAACTCATCCACCACCACTACTGTCTCACCCACCTTGGTGACAAACGGTGGCCATTTTGTATCTTTATTACCTGCAATTGACTCTGTTTTCTAGGCGACTACGACCTAAAGATCAACATGGAGGACTTTGATGGAAAACAGCGCTTCGCCAAGTACAAAAACATGAAAGTGGATGATGAAAAGGTACATGTGAACACAACACCACGGTCTTTACTGCAGACATTCCTTACATGAAACAGACACGGTTTCCCATAACATTGGGTGTCAGTATTTTGTCTACTGGTGTTCAGATTATACAAAAGGCAGTGGAAATATTGATAGAATTGAAAGAACAAGGACGTCTGTAGTATCTTTCCTTTCTTTCTTTCTTTCTTTCTTTCTTTTTAACCCACCACCAACCCTTCCCTTTCTTTGTTGACATTAGTCCTTGTTCGCAAAAACCGAACCAATCTACCGTTTATACTCTATAAACTGGGGATTACCAAGACCCATACTCAGAGTATGTTCTGACCAGCTGGCAAGTGTCTTCACTGACATTTTCAACCTCTCCCTGACCCAGTCTGTAATACCTTTTATGTGTCAAGTTGACCACCATAGTCCCTGTGCCCAGGAACGTCAAGGTCACCTGTCTAAATGACTAGCGCCCCGTAGCACTCACATCTGTAGCCATGAAATGCTTTGAAAGGTTGGCCATGGCTCACATCAACGCTATCATACCGGACACCCTGGACCCACTCCAATTCGCATACCGCCCCAACAGATCCACAGATGACTCAATCTCTATTGCACTCCACACTGCACTCTCCCACCTGGAAAAGAGGAAAGTTGTTCATTGACTACAGCTCAGTGTTCAACACCATAGTGCCCTCATTACTAAACTCAGGACCCTGGGACTGAACACCTCCCTCTGCAACTGGATCATGGACTTCCTGATGGGCCGCCCTCAGGTGTTGAGGGTAGGCAACAACACATCCACCACACTGACCCTCAACATGGGAGCCCCTCAGGGGTGCGTGCTTAGTCCCCTCCTGTACTCCCTGTTCACCCACGACTGCGTGGCCGCGCACGACTCCAATACCATCATTAAGTTCGCTGACGGCACGACGGTGGTAGGCCTGATCACCAACGACGATGAGACAGCCCATAGCAGGGCTCTCCCACCCTGTTCCTGGAGAAGTAACTTCCTGAATGTTTTCACTCCAACCCCAGTTGTAACTCACCTGGTTCAGCTTATCGTCCAGCTGATTATTAGAATCAGGTGTGCTAGATTAGGGTTGGAGTGAAAACCTATAGGTAGCTCTCCAGGAACAAGGTTGGAGAGCTCTGGCCTATAGGGAGGGAGGTCAGTGACCTGGCTGTGTGGTGCCAGGACAACAACCTTTCCCTCAATGTCAGCAAGACAAGAAGCTGATGGCGGACTACAGGAAACGGCGGGCCGAGCACGCCCCCATCCACATTGACAGGGCTGTAGTGGAGCGGGTCAAGAGCTTCCAGTTCCTCTGTGTCCACATCACTAAGGAATTAACATGTTCCATACACACCAACACAGTCGTGAAGAGGGCATGTCAATGCCTCTTCTACCTCAGGAGGCTGAAAAGATGTGTCATGGGCCGAGCTCCCTGCCATCCGTGACCTCTATACTGCTAAATAGTTCACCAAATAGCTACCCAGACTATCTGCATTGACCCTTTTTGCACTAACTCTTTTGACTCATCACATACGCTGCTGCTACTGCTTATTATCTATCCTGTTGCCTAGTTACTTTACCCCTACCCATATGTACATATCTACCTCAATTACCTCATACCCTTACACAGACTCGGTACTGGTTCCCCGTGTATATAGCCAAGCTATCGTTACTCAGTGTGGATTTATTACTGGTTATTATCTTTCTATTATTTTTCGAGTTTTCTCTCTGCGTTGTTGAAAAGGACCCGTGAGGAAGCATTTCACTGTTAGTCTCCACCTGTTGTTTACGAAGCATGTGACAAATACAATTTGATTTGAATGTCCTTGAGCAAAGGTACTGGGGCAAACCAGCAATCCTCTTCATCCACGTTCTCATATTAGCCCATCGTGGAACAAGATCAATATTTGTAGTCCGCAGTATTCAGAATGATACATCTCAGCAGTGCTCTGTTTAGGAGAACATTGAGCGTGTTACAGTATAAGCATATTACATACCTAGGTCTGTCACTCCTGGTCTTCAGCCTGTTACCTAAAGTTGTGGTACTTTTTACAGTAGGCGTGGGGGAAGTCTGGCCCATGACTTCTGCAGAGTGTGCACACCAATGTAGCAGGCATTTGTTTGCGGTCTAAACTGAAGACCACAATTAGTTGATTATTTGAAATCAGGTGTTAGGTTAAAGGAGATCGTTCAGTGATTTTACGTAGTTAAATATTCAAAATCGCTGAATTATTTCGTCCTAAAATACTAAAGAAATTACTCCCTAAAATACTCCCTAAATTACTCCTCTTCCCCCTCCAGGACCAGTATCAGCTTCATCTGGGTGATTACACTGGCAATGCGGGGGACGCCCTCCCCGAAGCCCACCCCCCTCGCAGTGGACAGTGGAACAGTCTAGGGGCCGGTCAGCTGGGAGTCAAGTTTAGTACCTACGACCATCCCAACAAGGAGGACGATGAGAAGTGTATCCGCCATGACAAGTCAGGCTGGTGGTTCAGCAAGTATGGCCTTCTGCATTACTGTGGAGATTCAGTAACCTCTCAACAACATTAGAGTATTGGCCTTCTGCATTACTGTGGAGAGTCAGTAACCTCTCAACAACATTAGAGTATTGGCCTTCTGCATTACTGTGGAGAGTCAGTAACCTCTCAACAACATTAGAGTATTGGCCTTCTGCATTACTGTGGAGAGTCAGTAACCTCTCAACAACATTAGAGTATTGGCCTTCTGCATTACTGTGGAGATTCAGTAACCTCTCAACAACATTAGAGTATTGGCCTTCTGCATTACTGTGGAGATTCAGTAACCTCTCAACAACATTAGAGTATTGGCCTTCTGCATTACTGTGGAGATTCAGTAACCTCTCAACAACATTAGAGTATTGGCCTTCTGCATTACTGTGGAGAGTCAGTAACCTCTCAACAACATTAGAGTATTGGCCTTCTGCATTACTGTGGAGATTCAGTAACCTCTCAACAGAATATTGGCACAAACATTTATTTTCTACATACACTCCCGACTCCTCTACGTATTTATTTGGACAGAGAAGCTAAAACTTTTAATTTGACTCTATACTCCAGCATTTTGAGATAAAATGTTTTGTATGAGACATGCCACCTTTTATTTGATGGTATTTTCATACGTATCCGTTTTACCATTTAGAAATGAATGTACCCCCATTTGAAGGTGTCATAAGTATTTATTCAATTTAGTCAAGTTTAGTATTTGGTCCCATATTCCTAGCATGTAATGACTACATCAAGCTTGTGATGCTCCACATTTGCAGTTTGTTTTGGTTGTGTTTCGCATTATGTTGTGCCCAATAGAAATTCATGGTTTTACGGATAATCGTGAATAATGACGAGTGAGAAAGTTACAGATGCACAAAGATCATGCCCCCAAAACATGCTAGTCTCTCACCATTCCAATAACAGGGGAAGTTAGCAATTTTTTGGGGGGTATGCTATTTATGCCTCTAACTTTCTTACTCATCCTTATTCACAATTCATTCAGGACTATCCGTAGTCATGGTAGCATCCACATGAATGTAGAAGTGTTCAGAAACATATTCTATTCTTATTTATAATAAAAGTGACTCCAAAATGACACAATACATTATTTACCATTCATTTCTATTGGGCACAACATAATCTGAAACACAACCAAAACAAATCAACCAATGGTTGGTGCCACTTCATCGATTGTGTTATCGACTGATAGATTGCTATAACATATGATATGGTTAGCTGATAGGCAAAATACCTATCCAGGAGTTTTAAGATCTGGCAACGTCCAAGCAGTGGAACGCGACCTATTACTATGAATCTCAGATGTTGGCGTCATTCTGCATCTCTCCACCAGGTGTGAGTCTGGCAACTTGAACGGTCACTACTACAACAGGCCGTACCAAGCGGTGATGGACGACGGGGTTGTCTGGTACACCTGGCACGGCTGGTGGTATTCAATCAAATCCGTAGTCATGATGATCCGGGCCTCCGACGTCCATCCAACTGGATCTGATGTCCAACTGACCAGAACGCCAGATGACGTCGATCCTTTTAGAGTTTTGCCTCAATTAGGATAGGCTGAAGGTGGTGTTACATCATAGAGAACATCCAATCATAACCATCTTGATGCTCATTCTCATTTGTCAAGCCAGTGAGATTTAAAGAGATTTTCTGGTAATTTTATATTTTTTTAGCCAGTAGTTCTGAAAGTAGCACTCACGAGCCAAAAGTGGTCCCCGAACATTGCGTACTACGTCACATATGTAAAGATATGTGTACCACGTCATTGCTCTCTCTCTCTCTGCGGTGTCCACTAAGCTGTTGGGCCTGCCCTACAACCTCATTGGATAATGCTGGGCAGGCTTCTTGCTAGCTGTCACTCAAATGCGAGGGGCTGAAGCTCATTGGCTAGAACTCAAATTGCTAGGGGGCTTGCACATTTGGGTGGGAAATGTAGGGAAAATGACACACCACAGCTTGAAAAGAACAGTCGCTTTCAAACTAGGGATTTCAAGGCTAATTGAGGTAAAACAGTAATTCTGCTCATAGGTTATTAAGGGATTACATTTATTTTCATCGTCAATTGCACACCAAAAATGTATTTCAGCTTTTAACCCAACCCCTTTGAATCGGAGAGGTGTGGGGAGCTGTTGTTGTGGGGGGGTTCACTGCCTTGCTCAACAACAGATTTTTCACCTTGTCAGCTCAGGGATTCGAACTGGCAACCTTTTGGTAACTGGCCCAACGCTCTAACTCGCTAGGTCACCTGCCGCTAGGCCATATACATGTATGAACTACACATCCAGCCCAAAGCAGGAGGTTTAAAACATACTTTCTTAGATGCCAACGTACCGTCTTTAACTTCTGTTAAAAATAACATAGTGAATGTGACTGTTGGGTGATTTTACCATGTTTTTATTTTATAAATAATGGTACAATGTGTGTGCAATTTTGTCCTTTCAACTCGAATAATCAGAATGTGACTAAATTTGAATAAAATTTTAACTATGATCAACTCTCACTTTAACAGAAATATTGTCTATATTTTCCTCCCCAGAGTTTTCTCTGGCACCCAGAATGGGCACGTTCCAGGTCATTCCCTCTGCCACCCAGACTGGGCACGTTCCAGGTCATTCCCTCTGGCACCCAGACTGGGCACGTTCCAGGTCATTCCCTCTGGCACCCAGAATGGGCACTTTCAAGGTCGTTCTTTCTGGCACCCAGACTGGGCACTTTCAAGGTCGTTCTTTCTGGCACCCAGAATGGGCACTTTCAAGGTCGTTCTTTCTGGCACCCAGACTGGGCACTTTCAGGTCGTTCTTTCTGGCACCCAGACTGGGCACGTTCCAGGTCCTTCTTTCTGCCACCCAGACTGGGCACGTTCCAGGTCATTCCCTCTGGCACCCAGAATGGGCACGTTCCAGGTCGTTCTTTCTGGCACCCAGAATGGGCACGTTCCAGGTCGTTCTCTCTGGCCACATTACAATCCAACGTTCCCATCTCAAAAAGAGACTGCTCTATCATATAAAGGGCTTCCTCAGACAAACACTTCTCCAGACATTGTGAGATCTGATCTACTACACAGATTGACTGTACTAAAGACAACCTAGAATGCGCCCACATTTCTTAGTGTTTTAAGCCAACCCTTAAAACATTCACTAGTTTCTACCTGTTACTACTGCAGCCAGAGATGATAACATACACTAGAAGTGATTGAACAGTGTGTCAAACAAAGCAGTATTACATTACAGAGAGACAGACAGAGCACCAAAACCTCACCAGTGAAAAGATCATTGAGAGTGTATTATTTCCATGTTTAAGCACAGTAGAGTAGTCGTAGAGGAGATTTGAGGCCAATGTTAAAATGATCTGTGCCCTCCAGGGTGGAGTCCTTTCTCTGGGTACTACTGCACAACAACAAGAGCGAGCGCACACACACACACACACACACACACACACACACACACACACACACACACACTATGAGGAGACACAGCTTCGGCATAGCGGACAATCATTTTAACAGGTAAAATACTTTAGTGTGTATAACCAATCTCTTCCCATGTATCACATCATACAACAGCTATATGACTAATAATATCCACTATTTATCGACGGATAACAAAGATAACATTGAGCTTGATTTTTATCATTTGTTTATTTACGTTTTAAAATGAAACAAAAGGATGGTAGGTTTGAGGCATTCTTGGAGAAGTGGAGAGGTTTGAGATAACATTGGCTCAACACAAAGTTATGGAGTTTTGGATTGGGAACATTCTGAGCGATAAAGCACAGATGGGCAAATACATTCCACAGTTTTATTAAGGTAGAGAGATGAAGGGTTGGGATTAAAGTCAACTATCCGTGTCCAGATATGGACTGTTTATACAAGGGGTCAAAAGCAAGTGCTCGTTGGATAAAGCTCTGCTCTTCAATAAGTCACCCTCAAAGTCCTCAAAAACGCTCTATACCAAAGATGGCGGATAAATGAAGATGTCCCACTCAGGCCGTTTACCATAGATTTTATTTTTTATTGACTGTATATGAACCAGAAAAAAGGGAATGTGATGTCTCGCTTCCACTTCCGTCTCTGGCCTATACCATTTTAACATTTTCAAAACTACATCCAAGGTTTTTCGCACAAACTTTATTAGGGGAGCGGGGAACACGATGCACAAAAAAAAGGACAATCAATACGAGGTGAGACGCTATGTACAAACCCTGAGGTTTAAGTTGCCTGTTCCTTCTCTCCGCTGAGGGGGGAAAAAGAGTGAGAGAAATCAGGCGAAAAAGAACGAGGGCAGAATTGTCCCGCGCTTTAAGTGCATCTGTGCAACACTGTCTTCTCTTTTTGGGAGCAAAGAAAACGTCTGTACAAGTCATTGTCGGCAGAAGCCAAAACTGCAGCGTCATCATATGAAGTAGTCCATCCGTATTCGGAATAGCTTTGTCTCCTTGAGAGGCTGGGGTTGGTGATCTGGGGGGTAGGAGGTAAGGGAGTGTAGAGGGGTGTTGTCTTTAGACACAAACACTCTCTCCCCACACACACACACACACACTCTCTCCGCACACATACACACACTTTCCCACCCTCCCTCCCAACACACACACACTGTCTCTCTCTCCCGGGTTTGGGTTATCTGGTGGGCGAGAGTGGGGCTGCGGTGGTGGGGAAGGAGGCGGAGTTACGGGGCGAGTGGAAGGGCGAGGAGGGCGAGAGGCGGCGGGGGCTGGCCAGGTCACCGTTGTGCAGCTTCCACAGCAGCTCCTCATTCTCCATGGAGAGACGCTTGTTGACCTTGGACTCCTTCTGCAGGGTCTGCTGCAGCATGGCCTGCTCACTGGACAACTGCCTGCAGGAGACCCAGAGAGGAGAGAGGGGTCAGAGAGAGGAAGAACACACACACACACACACACACAGAGTGAAGGTGGTTCACCAAACATCCTCTATTAGACCAACACAGATAAACACACACAGAGGAACACACACATTCTTAGAACCACATTCTGTATGATAGAAACCCTGCTGGAAGGACAGATTGTGAAGATGAGGATTCTGGAGAAAGATGAGTCACACTCACTCTCTCTCACACACACACACACACACACACACACACACACACACTCCTCTGTGCAGTACGTACCTGGAGAGTGCGGTGTGTTTGTCCATGCGGGCCCTGTAATCTTCATTCTCCTGCTGGACTTTGTTCAGACGCTCCTCCAGCTTCACGTTGCTCTCCATCTGGCGCCAGACAGACAACACAAAGACAACGTCACATCCTGTACTGCATATTCATATCTACTACTGAAATATGTGTATTTATAAACGGTAATAAGGTATTGAAAAGCAAAAGGAAAACTTTATAACCACAAATCCACAAATGGGTGCTAAGTGGCATAAATAAATCCAGGTACTCGTGTGGGTTTGAAAGTTTAAAAAGCCTTTGATGTGTGGGATAAGGCATTATTGAAATACACCAACGCGTATTGGCTCATGCCTTCATTAGGGTGTCTATAATAATGTATATTGGAATATCCTTTACAATCCTGTGTTTTTATTCTTATGACATTTTCACATGGTATATGTAAAAAGTAAAAATGTAGATTTTTCTCTCTCCGCTCCTGTACTTTAATCATGCCATGGTCCTATGTACTTGTTTGCATGTATAGATTTGCTCGCAGCGTCACATTAGTGGAAACCAAGCCTGTTCTCAGGGCAGGCCTGGTTGTAGCTAGATATATTTTAGCTAACCCTAACCCTTTTCCTAACCTTAACCTAATTCTCCTAACCTGCTGCGTAAGTTCCACTAACCTGTTACGAAATGTAACTTCTGCTAGTCAAAACCGGCAGACCTGCACTGAGAACAGTCTTGGTTTCCACTAATGCGATACAGCGATTTACTCACTAGATCATGTGACATTATGCAATTAACCTCAAATAGAAGCCTGGTGTGCGTGCTCACCATTCACACTGATGATGGCTTGATGCAGAAACGTTTGTGTTTTCAACTTTTATTCATGCACTTTTCTGCACAATTAACTTTTGGGTACCATAATGTCATAATACAACATCTTCATTTTTGCATTTAAGCCTCAGTTTTGGATTATTTCCTCCTTTGCGACAGTGTGCGGCTCTCCATCTCTTCCAGTATTCTCATTGTGATACCTATGCACCTGGAACAGACACTATTTGATATAAAGGACCTTTAAAGAGCGCAGACAGCCTCCTATCTTTTTATATTGGAATATCAACCATATTCATTTAAAAGCTAATGGAATGTTATTCCTATATGCTATTTATCAATCGTACTGGAATATATTTATTGCCACGGTCACCTCGGCTTCTGATAAACACTTTGAGACAAAGGTATTTGTTTTACTAGGTTGCTCTTCGGCGAGGCAGACTCAACCTTTGCAATCATGACTCATTATTTGTGGTGTATTTATGCAGTTTTGTTTTGCAGCCAAATGACTGTATGTGGTGACTCCCAAGACTGAAGGCAATCTATCATAAGCTTTAACGGCAAAAACAAGCCCTTAGTAAAACACTCAGCCTTTACAGGTGTGTGTGTGTGTGTGTGTGTGTGTGTGCACGTCTTATAAGGGATTATATAAGATGACACACCCTTTCAGTGATGTACAGAAAGAGCTAGCAAAAACAACAGGGAACATACACAGGGGCAAGCTCAGGGCATGTGTGTGTGTGTGTGTGTGTGTGTGTGTGTGTGTGTGTGTGTGTGTGTGTGTGTGTGTGTGTGTGTGTGTGTGCGTGCGTGCGTGCATTCTCACCAGCTTGTCCATCTGCATGAGTTTCTTGTCCTGTTGGTGAAGCTGCTTGGTCTTCATCTCCAGAACCACCTTAAGACTCTCCAGCTCCTGTCCCAGATACAACACATGGGAGTCCTTCTATATGGAGAGAGGGAGAGGGAGATAGAGAGAGGGGGTGAAGAGGGAGAGAGGGGGTGAAGAGGGAGAGAGAGAGAGAGAGAGAGAGAGAGAGAGAGAGAGAAAGAGAGAGAGAGAGAGAGAGAGAGAGAGAGAGAGAGAGAATTTCATTCACAAACCATTGTCCTATCCCTGACCTCTTCTATTCCCCCACAAACTGTTGTTCCAGACAAACAACAGTCGTTCAAAAACCCAATTTTAGTTGGACGATTGCAGTACCAGAGTTGTGGGTTTGATTCCCAAATGAAACAAAATATGCATGAGTCACAGTGGATAAATCCCCAAACACTGCCATCTCAGAAACGGACACAATGACCAGTGCTGCATTTCCATTCCCAACCAGCAGGGGACAGTATTACACCAGTATAAAGACCATATGGCCCAATAACAAGAAGAAGAGAAGCAGTAAACATGTCCCTGGGACATCTGTCTCACAGCAGTAGTATTGTAGACTGAGGTACACAGTGTACCAGAATAATAGCATTATTCAGCACCTGTCTGTGTCCCAGAGGGCTCTGGTCAAAATTAGGGCACTACATAGGATGACATCATACTCCATTTACCAGGTTCTTCTCTGCCAGAATCCTCCTCCTCTCCTCCTCCGCTCTCAGCTTCTCGCTCAGCGCCTCGTTCTCCAACGTGAGGTCCTGTATTTTCTCCTGTTGTGGGTGTGAGAGAGAGAGAAAGTGGGTGAGAGCGTCAACAGTGTTAATCCCTGATACTGAGTTTATATAAGACAGACAGAAGATAGTAGTGTTGGTAAGGCTGTGATCAGGGAGGTACAGGGAACATGGATCTTACAGTGAGAGTGGCCTCCGTTTCCTTTAGTGTTTTGTCCAGGTTCTCCAGGTCCTGTTCCAGAGTTTTCCTGAGCTCTGCAAAACAACAACACACACACTGAGTCAATTATAGGGGAAATCTAGTTATTTATTCACTAATTAAACAATTTTGGATTAATAATTTCCCATGTGAAAACCAACCAAGTGTGTGGATGCCTGAGATGGATGGATTGTTGGATGGATTGATGGGTGGATGGATGGATGGATGGATGGATGGATGGATGGGTTGATGAATGGATGGATGGATTGATGGATGGATTGATGAATGGATGGATTGATGGATGGATGAATTGATGGGTGGATGGATGGATGGATTGATGAGTGGATGGATGATTGATGGTTGGATGGATTGATGGGTGGATGGTTGGATGGGTGGATGGATGGATTGATGGGACAGAAGAATGGAGGGATGAATTCCAAATGAAAAGACCAATGAGTTCTGTGATATGAGGGTGTGTGGTTGTGTGTCCTCACCTTGGACTGCGGTGTCGTGGGTCAGTTTGAGCGTGTCCATCTGCTGAGCGTGACTGGCCTCAGAGTTTTTCCTCAGAGTCTCCTGTCTGCTCCTCATCTCCTCCAGCTGACAGAGAGAAGAAGAAGAAAAGAAAAGAGAAGAAGAAGAAAATGAAAGAGAAGAAGAAAAGAGAAGAAGAAGAAAAGAAAAGAGAAGAAGAAAAGGTTTCATCAATTGATTGATTCCTTGGGGTCCTCTCACCAGTCAGTAACACAAGTTGGTTATTTCAGTATGCCATTACATTTATAGGGTGTATCTCAATAGTCTAATATGGTTTCCTCTTTATACTTCCAATTCATACTACTAAGATTCCCCCATTATTATTACACATTTCAAATCAAATCAAAGTTTATTGGTCACATACACAGTTTACCAGATGTTATAGCGGGTGCAGAGAAATGCTTGTGTTACTAGCTCCTAACAGGGCAGTTAAAATGAGAAATAATAGAATGAGCTATGTGGAGAATCCAGTATTTAAATAATAGAATGAGCTATGTGGAGAATCCAGTATTTAAATTATAGAATGAGCTATGTGGAGAATCCAGTATTTAAATAATAGAATGAGCTATGTGGAGAATCCAGTATTTAAATACACAGTGTGAAAGCAGAATAAAAGAAATGGGAAGTGTCCAGTATTTAATGTCTCTATATACATGGGGTAGCAGCATTGGCTATGTGTGTGTGTGTGTATGTGCAGGAGTCTGTGTGTGTATGAGGTGTGTGTTTTGTGTGTGGGAGTGTGTGCAAAAAGTATCTGATTTGGAACATGCTCATGTCGATGATTTATCGCTGATTGAATTAGCATTTTAGCTCTACAGTTAGATGTAGGTCATAGATGACTTAGGAAATATTCCTACGTGCCAATTCATATTCATCCATGCCGCCCCGTTGTACCGCTGATGACATCAGGGTGTAATAACCATGGCAACGGTCGTAAATCCCGGGCAGTGTTTACGAGTTGGGCTCTGTGTGTGGTGTGTGTAAGAGCCAACGGAGTGTTTCAGAAGTGTACTAATGCCGCGTTTACGTGCTAGTAGGAACTAGGAAACTCTGAAATGTCCAACTTTCTAATAGGTTGTAGTTAAACACGTGCCGCGTTCAACCAGTTAGCAAGTTGGACATTTCAGAGTTCCGACTATCACGTGAACACGGCATAAATCACAGGACGCGAGTCATAGCGATGACATCACACCAACCCTATCCCCTCAGCCCCCAGCAGCCTTAGAGGCGGCGTATCGATCGCTAATAGCTAAAAACTCAATACTGTGTTTATAGTGCACTGACATTGATCAACGTTGGCTCTATGCCTTTTGTTCATGTTCTGCTCTGACCGCCTGTGTTCCAGTCCCAGCTGGTTACACAAGTGTGACTTACTGGGTTCAAAACCCGGACTTCTCCGCACTGTAAGACCTGTGTTAGCCCTCTGAGCTAAAGCCTAGGCATTAACTCAGAGAGCCAACACGAGTCTTTACGTCTTAAGGCAAGGTTACTCATCATCATCATCATCATCACCATCATCATCATCATCATCAGCTATCTCAAGGCCATCAGACTGTTAAATAGACATCACTAGCCGGCTACCACCCGGTTCCACAACCCTGCACATTAGAAGCTGCTGCCCTATATACATAGAATCACTGGCCACTTTAATAATGGAACACTAGTCACTTTAATAATGTTTACATACTGCTTTACTCATCTCATATGTATATACTGTATTCTATTCTACTATATTTAGTCAATGCCACTCCAACATTGCTCGTCTTAATATTTATATATTTCTTAATTCCATTTGTTAACTTTTAGATTTGTGTGTATTGTTGTGAATTGTTAGATACTACTGCACTGTTGGAGCTAGGAACACAAGCATTTCGCTACACCCGCAATAACATCTGCTAAATATGTGTACAGTGCCTTGCAAAAGTATTCATCCCCCTTGGCGTTTTTTCCTATTTTGTTGCATTACAACCTGTAATTTAAATGGATTTTTATTTGGATTTCATGTAATGGACATACACAAAATAGTCCAAATTGGTGAAGTGAAATGAAAAAAATAACTTGTTTCAAAGAATTCTAAAAAATTAATAACGGAAAAGTGGTGCGTGCATATGTATTCACCCCCTTTGCTATGAAGCCCCTAAATAAGATCTGGTGCAACCAATTACCTTCAGAAGTCACATAATTAGTTAAATAAAGTCCAACTGTGTGCAATCTAAGTGTCACATGATCTCAGTATATATACACCTGTTCTGAAAGGCCCCAGAGTCTGCAACACCACTAAGCAAGGGGCACCACCAAGCAAGCGGCGCCATGAAGACCAAGGAGTTCTCCAAACAGGTCAGGGACAAAGCTGTGGATAAGTACAGATCAGGGTTGGGTTATAAAAAAATATCCGAAACTTTGAACATCCCACGGAGCACCATTAAATCCATTATAAAAAAATTGAAAGAATATGGCACCACAATAAACCTGCCAAGAGAGGGCCGCCCACCAAAACTCACGGACCAGGCAAGGAGGGCATTAATCAGAGAAGCAACAAAGAGACCAAAGATAACCCTGAAGAAGCTGCAAAGCTCCACAGCGGAGATTGGAGTATATGTCCATAGGACCACTTTAAGTCGTACACTCCACAGAGATGGGCTTTACGGAAGAGTGGCCAGAAAAAAGCCATTGCTTAAAGAAAAAAATAAGCAAACACATTTGGTGTTCGCCAAAAGGCATGTGGGAGACTCCCCAAACATACGGAAGAAGGTACTCTGGTCAGATGAGACTAAAATTGAGCTTTTTGGCCATCAAGGAAAATGTCTGGCGCAAACCCAACACCTCTCATCACCCCGAGAACATGGTGGTGGCAGCATCATGCTGTGGGGATGTTTTTCATCGGCAGGGACTGGGAAACTGGTCAGAATTGAAGGAATGATAGATGGCGCTAAATACAGGGAAATTCGTGAGGGAAACCTGTTTCAATCTTCCAGAGATTTGAGACTGGAACGGAGGTTCACCTTCCAGCAGGACAATGGTTCTAAGCATACTGCTAAAGCAACACTTGAGTGGTTTAAGGGGAAACATTTAAATATCTTGGAATGGCCTAGTCAAAGCCCAGACCTCAATAAAACTGTGGTATGACTTAAAGAGTGCTGTACACCAGCGGAACCCATCCAACTTGAAGGAGCTGGAGCAGTTTTGCCTTGAAGAATGGGCAAAATTCCCAGTGGCTAGATGCCAAGCTTATAGAGACATACCCCAAGAAACTTGCAGCTGTAATTGCTGCAAAAGGTTAGTTATGCACGCTCAAGTTTTCAGTTTTTTTGTCTTATTTCTTGTTTGTTTCACAAGAAAAAATATTTTGTATCTTCAAAGTGGTAGGCATGTTGTGTAAATCAAATGATACAACCCCCACCCCAAAATAATTTTTATTCCAGGTTGTAAGGCAACAAAATAGGAAAAATACCAAGGGGGGTGAATACTTTCGCAAGCCACTGTATGTGACCAATAACATTTGATTTGATCAGGGAGCAAGACTTGCGTTGGCTCCCCCCCAAGGTAAAACCCCCAGACTTCAGCTCGGCGGGCTAACACACTTGTTCAGTAACACAAGCCCAGTCACCACCTCACCACTGACCTGTTGCTCCATGAGGGCTCGACATTTATCCGCCTCCTCCTGGTAGGCCTGGTGCACCTTGTCCCACTCCGCCTGGTAGAAGGCCTTGAGCCTCTCCTCCAGCCCGGTCAGCTCAGCCTGGTGATCCCTCTGGAGCCTCCTCACCGCCTCCTCCAGAGACACCTGCACCTCCTCCTTCTCCTTATGCAGCCGCTCACAGCACTGGGACGAGGAGACTGGAGAGGGAGGGAGGGAGGGAGGGATGGGGAAGAGGGGGAGAAGGAAAGGGAGAGATGGAGAAAGAGAGAGACTGTCATCATCACTTTGTATTTTAGAATTCACTTTCAAAACACAATTACCCAGAATGAGGCTCTATGATAAATAATGACTTCACTGTAATAAGAGGGGAAAGTGTTGGAATAACATCTCCTAACGGCCGATTGGTGTTTTTGGAACAGCGTTACAAAAACACAAATTAGATGTGAACATCTGACAAAGCACTGGAAAAATGCAGGACTATTCGAACATTGTGCAATCCAACCCTAAGCTCTATCTTGATCAGAATCATATGCATCCTTTCACACAACACTTTACGACAACTCTCCCCATGTTCGGGTCTCCATTGAACATCATTTTCTTACCCAACCAGGAGTAGGCTTAATTTGGGTCTAGTAGGCTATAACCTACTTAATCGACATCTAATGATAGGACTATGTTTTAATACATATGTAATGATAGACCATATATGTAATGATAATACCAGATTCCCATAGCACGGCACGGCACGGCGCAGCGCAGCCTGGACAGTTGATATTTCCTCATTACTCAGTGGGATTAACTCTGAGGCCTGTTGCCACGGCAATGATGTCATAAAGGCCGGCAGCTGTGAGCCCGTTAACAGACAGGTCCTGTCTTTATTATGGGGTAACTAACAGAAAGGGTGTGTGTGTGTGTGTGTGGATTGGGGGCAGGTGTGACTGGCATGTGGCCCCGTATTATGACATCAGCACTGCTGCCCCTCCCCCACAAGTTGTTTCATAACATGACATCATGGTTCAAGAAGGAACAACGAAGGGGGCTGGAAAGAACGTGTATATAAGGGCAGATCTAGGATCAGGATTTACTCAAGCCTGTTACTGTAGCCATTATCAGCTCAAGATACACATTTATCCAGGATCAGATTAAAAGGGATAGTTCGGGATTTTGGCAATGAAGCCCCTTTATCTACTTCCCCAGATTCACATGGACCATACCATTTTTATGTCTCTGTGTCCAGTATGTTAGAGGTCATTTCGCGAGCCAGTGCTAACCAGCAGAGACATACAAAATGGCATCCATGAGTTCATCAGACTCTGGGGAAGTCGATAAAGGGCTTCATTACCAAACCTGAACTATCCCTTTAACTCAATCAGCAATCTTAACTGTGACTATTATCCACTCAATATAAAGATCCTACAACTGTTAACAGTAAAACTGTTGGAAAGACAAATCAAATCCCTGGAAGTCAGACTGACAATGTCCTTTCACTAGCTTGAAGAGAAACATATTGACACAGGTTCTGCTGGTCAAACATACAGTAGACATAGCAAAGAGACTTGTTAGCGCTTCTCAAAGTCTGCCGTTAACAGACAGAGTTTTGAAGGAGGTGGTGAGAGTGAGATCCATACATTCCACAGCCATGTGTAAAAACAGGGGTCAAGGTTCAACAAGCACACCAAAGCCCCCACTCATCAAACAGATGGTAGTTGATGTATTTTCTGCTGAGGTTTGGTGGGGAAAAAAAGTCAATTTAAGCATGTGTGTGCTTTTAGGGGGAAGGGGGAGGGGCTTGGTATGGCAGTTAAAGGGTGTGTCCAGGCTTGCATGAGTGTGTATGTTGAGACTGAATGGTTTTCAATAGAACTGTGTAGTAAAAGTATGTTTGTATAAGATATAATATAATATCTTTGTGTGAGAGAGAAGTGTGAGGGAATTGTACAGAATTATAGTCGGAGTGTGTGTGTGTGTGTGTTTAAAAGAGAAGGGGGCTTTCTAGCTCTCTATATCCCTGACAGCAGACGGCCGTTGGTATTTCTCATCAGAACCACATTGTACAGCCGTTCCAACCAGATGCCTCTAAGGCATCTTGCACAGGTGGCGAGGGTTGACGAGTTTTTGGCAGGACGTCTGGGCCTGTCATGGGGCACGTGGGTAAAATGAAACGGCACACGTTTCCTCTCCATTTCGTAACTCATTACAACGTCTGGGGTCTGGGCCAAGTCTAAGGAACAGAACTGAACAAGCCCACTCTTCTGGAACGCAACTCTGACTCTGACATCATTGGTGGAACAGAACAGAATGGAATGCCTTGGAATGTATGAAACACATTCAGAACAATGAGTGTTTGAACATGTTCACAAACACCTTCCCGCCTTCCTTGAAATGATCACCACTAACAAAAATGGATAGGTGTAAGAGAGGATTCTATCACATATCATTCACCTATCCAGTCGTGTCAGATCAGGGATTATCTTGAAGGAAGGGAGGAAGGAAGGATGCATGTTTTTAAAATTGGAAGTATTTGAACATTCTAAACATCGAAATTCTGGGGAAAGTTGGATCGAAATGTCAGATTGTTAAAATGTCTGATTGTGCTACAACAGGGTTACCCAAATGGCGGCCCGCGGTCCGAATTTGGCCCGCAGATGATTTTATTTGGCCCCCCATGTAAAAATATTGTAAAGACTAAAAACACCAGCAAATCAGCTCCAAGTGATTTTAATTCTGTTCATAAGTATTCCCACGCATAATAGATATATGTGATCGTATACAAATGTAAGCAAGGTTTGAAATGTTTGTGTTTTAGTCAAATATTATATATTTATGGGCTTCTTGCGGTCAATTTGCAGTCTACAAAGTTTTTGTAATTGTGTTCTGGCCCACTGACCATCCACTCCAGAAAATAATTTGCCCGCGGCGTAATCTACTTACTGATCCCTGCTCTACAACAACCAGACGTTACCAACCATGTTTCTCTAGAATTAGAGTCTGAACGCTTCCTCCTAAAGAGAACAACCCCCTTCCTTGACAAGCAGATCCACAGCACTCAAACCCATTATGTTAAAACTATTGTCCTATTCTGGCAGTGATGTAGCATGTCTCCATGAGGATAAACAAAGATGATGCTGCAGAGAGACTACCACTAACTACTGTTGGTGAATGTTTCAGGGAAGACGCCGAGTCATGCTTGAAGGAAGACCGTGGACAAAGGAGACTGTCTGCCTGTATCTGTAATTATTAAGGCGTTATGACTGCTTCACAGGCTACCAATAACATCAGTTCAATGCATGTCCCTGACACACACACGCACAAACAGGTGTACACACAGGCACACACATTACTGTAAAACATGCCAAGGCTTGCATTCACGCTTCCTTAATACAGCCTAGGGGATGAGGGCTCATAATAATGGCTACATGGAGGCTGAAAGTTACCCAGCACAAAGTGTTTTGGATGGCAGTTGACGACCTGATAAGGCGTTAATGATAAGCCAACAGGTCAGGGGAATGAGAGTGAAACAGAGGGAAGGTTCATTCCCATTCAAATTGAGTGTAAATAAACCTTATTGTCTTCAGTCATAATGAGACCCAATTGGCAGCAGTTTGATTAATTGTTTTCCTTGATAATTTCCTTCTTTATGTTTTGATTTTCTGCTTTGCCAACACTTGCTCTTCCTTGAGCAACCGACGTGTTGATAAAAGTGAATATGTAAGAGGTAGAGGGGTAGACGGAGCACCGGGTTACGTGAAGACATGCTTTATGTGTTTTTTCTTACTGAGTTCATCGCGCAGGTTAGAAAGCTCCAAGGACAGTCCTTTCTTCAGCTTCAATGCCTCTTCACGCTGTCGTAGAGAGAGAGAGAGAGAGAGAGAGAGAGAGAGAGAGAGAGAGAGAGAGAGAGAGAGAGAGAGAGAGAGAGAGAGAGAGAAAGAGAGAGAAAGAGAGAGAGAGAGAGAAGAAAGAGAGAGAGAGAGAGAGAGAGAGAGAGAGAGAGAGAGAGAGAAATATGATTAGTAATTAAGTCAATGGAAAAACTATTCCTAAACTATGTGAGACTTTAGTTTCGAGTCGAACCAGACAATCGTTTTACGTCAGACATTATGACTCAACGGACAGCTTTCCACAACATCATTCCTTGGCACCATTAGCTTCTTAGACTTCAAACAATTAAAGACTTCAGTATGGTGACCTAATAACAGTACAACATATTCCTATAGGCGTGTCGCTTAATGCTCTAACTTCTAATAACAACCTACAGTAACCTGCATTGGCCAGCTGGGTAGGCTACAGAGACTGTGAAACAATACAGTAATGAGAGCAGCATTTTCATAGCCTGGTCCCAGATCTGTTTGTGCCATCTTGCCAACTTCTATGGTCCATAGGAGTTGGCGAGACAGCACAAACGGATGTGGGAACCAGGCTAGCGTTTTCAGCAGCTGTCTCGACATCAGGCACTGTTTTCTTTATGACACTGTATCACTCTGTTATCAAACTGTGGAGAGACGACTTTTAGGGTGACTTAGAAGTGACTTAGAAGTGACATAGGGTATCTTAGAAACTGGGAACACGTGACAACTCTCACATTTGTGTGGTTTCATCTCACATAGGCATATGCATAAATAAATAGATCGACTAAAACTAAGATACACATGCTTCCTCTCAGACGTAGCTTACATTCTGTCACATACACAAATTCTCTCATAAACTCGTGAATTCTTACACACACTCACACTCCCATACATATCAACACTGTCTCAATGTCCCGAAATGATCGCAGGCTAGACCCTGTACTAATCCAAACCAGGGCTACACACACATGCACACACAGAGAGACGATTCTCAAAATGGTCAAACATAGACGGTGCAGTAATCATGTCCAAAGTACATTACCACACTCTTTAAAACAAAGACACAATGATCACTTCATAACCATCTCTATTTTGCACATGCACATGCCATGCACACACACATACTTTATAGTCATACATCCAATCTGTCAGCTGTAAGTGAACCAGCAGACAGAGAAAGGAGGAAAGAGAGAGGGAAAGAGAGAAAGAAAGAAAGAAAGAAAGAAAGAAAGAAAGAAAGAAAGAAAGAAAGAAAGAAAGAAAGAAAGAAAGAAAGAAAGAAAGAAAGAAAGAAAGAAAGAAAGAAAGAAAGAAAGAAAGAAAGAAAGAAAGAAAGAAAGAAAGAAAGAAAGAAAGAAAGAAAGAAAGAAAGAAAGAAAGAAAGAAAGAAAGAAAGAAAGAAAGAAAGAAAGAAAGAAAGAAAGAAAGAAAGAAAGAAAGAAAGAAAGAAAGAAAGAAAGAAAGAAAGAAAGAAAGAAAGAAAGAAAGAAAGAAAGAAAGAAAGAAAGAAAGAAAGAAAGAAAGAGAGAAAGAAAGAAAGAAAGAAAGAAAGAGAGAGAGAGAGAGAGAGAAAGAGAGAGAGAGAGAGAGAGAGAGAGAGAGAGAGAGAGAGAGAGAGAGAGAGAGAGAGAGAGAGAGAGAGAGAGAGAGAGAGAGAGAGAGAGAGAGAGAGAGAGAGAGAGAGAAAGAAAGAAAAGAAACACACCTTGCCTTTCTTTCTGGTCAGTGAAGGAGTCTTTAGGCAGGTTTTGCTGCCAGAGGAGCCCATGTTATTCCTCCTGGGCTGCCAAAGGGCTGAATGCTAAAGCTATGAGCACCGCTACAATGTGCCCTGTCGGAACCTCCTCCTCCTCTCCTCTCCTCCCCCTCTCCAACTCCAACCAACCACCTCCACCTCCAGCACTCGCTCGCTCAGGGAACTGGTCTGTCTACATCAAAGAAGCTTTTCTCTCTCTCTCTCTCTCTCTCTCTCTCCAAGAAGTACTCAGCACATCAGGCCCTGCCTAGTAGTACCTCCCCACCTCCAACCCAGCCGCCTCTGGCCCAGCTCCAGCACACGGTCTGGGGGAGGTGGAGGGAGAGGGCTAGATGAGAGTGAGATCAGGCTGGGCTAAGGCCCTCTACTCTGGGCCTCGGGGTCTGCATGGTCAAGCCTCTCTGGTTCTCTGGTTACTAGACAGTGGTTGTACAGTGTCTGTGGGGCTAATCCATTAATAAACATTAGCAGCACTAGCAACACTCACTAGGTTCTACTTTTCAAAAGACCACATATGACCTATATGGAATCAAAGCTCCCGAGTGGCGCAGTGGTCTAAGGCACTGCATCTCAGTGCTTGAGGCGTCACTACAGACCCCCTGGTTCGATTCCAGGCTGTATCACAACCGGCCGTGATTGGGAGTCCCATAGGGCGGCGCACAATTGGCCCAGTGTCGTCTGGGTTTGGCCAGTGTAAATAAGAATTTGTTCTTAACTGACTTGCCTAGTTAAATAAAGGTAAAAAAAAAACTTTTTTAAAAGCGCCCATTGCCTATTAGCTAGACTGTTACAGTGGAGATGCTCAAACTGGAGTCGTATAGCTGAGTCCAAAGGCCTAATAAACTGTTTTTTACGCCATCAGCGTGGCAATTGCTGTTTGACTCGTGTTCCTCATGTCAAAGCTGGCTAATCCATTCCATTTCTGGCTTGGTTTGTGCTGTAGAATCTTCTACGTGGCGCTTTCAAGTGCTCTCGGCAGCCAAGATAGCACTGGCATTCTCCCTTTAGATAAGACTCACACAAATAGAGTCTGGCACTGTAGAGTCAATAGAAGGCTTATAATGCTATCAGTGAAGAGATATTCCACTGCCACGACTCTCTAAATAACCTCCTAGCTAGCCAGACGCTATCCAGGAAATGTTCCCTACAACGAAAATATACTTGGATGGAGTGATGAGAAAGGAGGGCTATTCTCCACTAGTTTACAGCCTGAGCGGGAGAAAGAAGAGAATTCATCCACACTATTATACTACAAGTCAACACTGTATGTATACACCAGGAGATATCCATGTAGTCTAATCTAAAGTAACTGATGGCACCATATCATGGGTGTATTCATTAGGCACCAAACGGGAGAAAACTGTCTGAAACAGGTAGGGACTAGCTGAACTTGTCCAATAACAACGCTTTCGTTTTTTTGCTAAACGTTTCATTACTTTGTGCCATTATGAATGCACCCGGGTTTATCTAGGGGGGGAATTTTAAATATAATTGTATGAAAGTATGATAATTACATTTACATTTTAGTCATTCATTAGTATTACTACTTTGTTAGTGAGTTTTAAGTTCTCTCGTGATTAGTTGGCTTGACCTGCGATTCCTCTACTACATTCAGAGAGCTCATTGCTGTTCCTCAGATAGGAACCTCTCTATCAGGAGGATTACGGTAGGGCCCGAGGCTAGGGGGCGGGGTTATTGACACCCCTACACCCTTCTCCCCGCCTTCTCTCCCTGCCTGCAGGCTTGAAACTGCAGCTGGTGCATTACTCCCCCCTCTCCCCCCTCTCCCCCTCCTCCCTTTCTCTCCCTCACCCGTCTCCCCTTCTATCCATCTCTCTAATCAATAGAAAGCCAGCAAAGCATTCCAGAGCTGTCTATCTGTCTTCTCCACAGATGGGTGTTCGGTTAGAAAGTGGAAAAGGAAAACAACCAGGCCGAAGCAGGAATCCCTTGACTTGGTACAGGGCTTGACGCAACAAATGATTTCCTCAAGTTGATAAAGCAACCAAAGTTGTCTGATTCAGAACAGCATATTGGAGATTCCATCAACCGCAGTGTTGCGCTGTCCCTTTTCTACCGTCTATCTGATCGCTCAGTTGACAGTCTGTTACACAACAGCAGCTGTTGAGGAGTGAATGTTGTGGAAGGTGAAACCACATGGTTGTTCTTATGTCTAGGAGATGAAAAACAGGTTTACAGGAGATAGACTACTTTCTCTCCCATCACTATCACACCCCTCAGACAGAGAGATAGACCGTGTTCTTCTGCGTTTTGAATCTTTTTTAATGTGAAGCTCAGTGTGTGTGTGTGTGTGTGTGTGTGTGTAACGTCTCTGGCCAGGTAGGGTCAGCAGATGGTAGGCGTGGTCAACATCACAAGACTGGATGTAGACATTGGAACAGCCATAAACAACCCTAACCACCCCTCCCTCCTTCCCGCTCTATTCCCTCCCTCCGTCTCCATTTATCCATCTTTCCCTCCCTTATTCCCTCCCTACCCCCTCCTTTAAACACATAACCATGCTGTTACTGTTCTTCATTGATACCAGATGTGGGGTAACATAGCAGATACACTTACAACATGACAGCAAGTCCCATTTGGGAGGAGAAACTAAGGAATAAATCAGCTTTAGGACATGGTAGAGAGAATGAGAGAGAGAGAGGGAGGGAGAGAGAGAGAGAGAGAATGAAAGAGAGAGAGAGAGAGAGAGAGAGAATGAATGGAAGAGAGAGAGAGAGAATGAGAGAGAGAGGGAGAAAGAATGAAAGAGAGAGAGAGAATGAAAGAGAGAGAGAGAAAGCCATACAAATGAAGAATTCAAAAAGTTCACTTTGCCCTCATAAAACTGTTAAAACAAGGTGAGCCAGTATACTTTATAAACGCCCAGGGATTCAGGCCTACAAACGAAGCACCTTGAGCAGATTATCACTGCTATTCCAAACATGTTCCTGCCCTACCACTCAAACAGAATAATTCAAAGTATGACACAAAGAATTCCTGTCATAAAAGGATTTACAGAGTAGTGAAACCTCATTCTATCTATTCCTCTTAATCCTAAATATACAAAGCCTATAATTTAAAATCTCCTACAGTGTTTAATACGTGCTGTCAAGAAATGTCACTCGATCCCAATGAGCGTTTTCAAATGTTCATCCTGAAGACAGAGGAGGGGTACAGATCTCTGCAAATATTTACACAGTAGCCTATCCAAGTCCGGGATTCTGTGAGTGACAGGTGGATTATCCACACAAGCCACGCCCAATCGCTTGGCTGGACCAATCGCTGGCTTAAAACACTGATAGAACACACCCTCAAAGACAAGAACCAGGAACTCAGTTTGGTTCAACAGGATCTTGGTCTCACAAAGCCACGTATAGATGTACAGTATATAAAGATATGGATGGGATTTTGTAGGATATTGATAGGGGAGAGCAGTGTTAGCAGTGTTATGGTTGAGAGGCTGCCTTTGACTGGCGGCAGATGAAAGCCCAAAAATGTGGAACACACACACAACTAAACTAATAAGGGCTCTGATGGACCTAACTAAACAACCCTCAGCTCTCTATTTCCAACAGGGTTGTTTTATCAGTGGACAACAGACACCAGAAGACAGCAGAGACAACAGATACTTCTGTCATGCAGCCAACCACATTCAGCCAACCACATTCAGACAACCACAGCACACCGTTCACACCCACTCATCAATAGTCATACATAGTTATGGATGGAAAAGGCGCTGTGTATTTGTTGACAGCCATGTACGCTAAATGGTGAGATTCCGATCCTTCCTGCCACCTGTAATGTCTGCCTCCTCATCAGTCATGTAAACATAAGCTCTGCAAGTCAACCAACCAACACCCACTATATCTATATTTCTACATGAATAACATCCATGGTTCTACTAAGAAAGAAAGAAAGAAAGAGAAAAGAGAGAAAGAAAGAAAGAAAGAAAGAAAGAAAGAAAGAAAGAAAGAAAGAAAGAAAGAAAGAAAGAAAGAAAGAAAGAAAGAAAGAAAGAAAGAAGAAAGAAAGAGAGAAAGAAAGAGAGAAAGAGAGAAAGAAAAGAACACAAGAGAGTAAGAAAGATAACTAGAGAGAGAGTAACAAGGGAAGGAGTGAAAATGAAGGAGAGCAAATCAAATCACATTTTATTTGACACATGCGCCCACTATATCTATATTGCTACATGAATAACATCCATGGTACTACTCAAACACACACAGAGGATATGGTTATTTGACCTCTATAACAACAAAGCCAGTTACTAAAAACAGACCGAGGACATTCCTCTTACCTCACCAAGCACCTAACTACAACAAACAAAACGAATCAAATCAAATCAAATGCTATTTGTCACATGCACCGAATACAACAGGTGTAGACCTTACAGTGAAATGCTTACTTAGAAGCCCTTAACCAACAATGCAGTTTTAAGAAAATAAGAGTTAAGAACATATTTACAAAATAAACTAAAGTAAAAAATAACACAATAAAATAACAATAATGAGGCTATATACAAGGGGTACCGGTACCGAGTCAATGTGCGGGGGTACAGGTTAGTCGAGGTAATGTGTACATGTAGGTAGGGGTAAAGTGACAGAACAGCACACCAAGGTGCATTAAACCCCAGCCATATTGCAGTGTTACCTCGGTGAACAGGTGCTGCACCACGGTAGCCAGGGCCTCTATCCGGCGGTTGCCCTGCTCCAGGAGCCTCCGGAGCTGCTGAATGCACCGGTTCTTCTTCTCACCCTGGTCTTGGTACTGGGCCACGGTGGCCGGCTTAGCCTCCACTGGAGCCCTGGCTGGGCGGGATGCCGAGACCACTGGTACCTGGACTAGGAGAGGGACGACAGGGACTGGGACCAGGTCTGGTTGGGGCGGCTGGGGTTGGTTGGGTCCTCCTGCCTGAGTAGTGGTGCTGGTCTGGGAGGGGGTCCTCCCCACTGCTGCCCCCCGCGCCTTGTTCTTGTCCACTGAAAGAGAGCAAGGTCGGTTGAGTGTGCTGGCCACGACGTTTAGCATGGTCTCTTGCATTCGACTCTCCACAACCCCCTCACACACATAAAACATATAAACACAACACAAACACACTAGCATGCAGGAGGATACGCCTAAAGGTCTCTGAGCAGACACAGACTGAAACCCCAGTAGAGCTACGAAGCAGTGCATGCTGGGATAGCTCTGTAATGATGGGCCCGAGGTAGAATCCCAGGATGCATTAGGAGTGCATTAGCATCAAGAATCATCCTCTCTCTCTCTCCCCCCTCCCACATATATTTTGCTGTCTCAGAGCAAAGTGGACCATGGAGATTTCATCCCTGACTGAAACTGCATGCAGTGTTCAAAATGGGAGACTGACTGTGTGTGTTTGCGGTCTAATTTTACTCCAACTTCCCTCTCAGTGTGTCCTCAGAGGAAGTTGAAAAGCCTCTCTCTCTCTCTCTCTCTCTCTCTCTCTCTCTCTCTCTCTCTCTCTCTCTCTCTCTCTCTCTCTCTCTCTCTCTCTCTCTCTCTCTCTCTCTCTCTCTCTCTCTCTCTCTCTCTCTCTCTCTCTCTCTCTCTCTCTCTCTCTCTCTCTCTCTCTCTCTCTCTCTCTCTCTCTCTCTCTCTCTCTCTCTCTCTCTCTCTCTCTCTCTCTCTCTCTCTCTCTCTCTCCCCTTCTCCTCCTCCCCCCACTCCCTCCATCTCTCTCCCTCATCCCTCATTTTGCTGTCTCCTCTCCTCTCCCTCCATCCCTCTCTCATACATTTTGCTGTCTCAGAGCAAAGTGGACCATGGAGATTTCATCCCTGACTGAAACTGCAATAGAGTTATCCCTGATATTGATATTGTTACTTCATGTTGATCATCATAATCATCAGTGATATAATCTCACTGATGTAATCATCATTCATATTTTTTTTATAAATAATGCCATATCAACCATCTCTATCTTTCCCTAAAGCTATCAAATAGAAATGGTGTTAGTAAAGCTTTCTTTAATAGTGTTTACATTTAAAGTTGTCCACCTGACACAGTCAACTCAATGAGAGGGAGAGGGAGAGTGCTATAACACCATGAGGGTGACATCACCACACCAACTGAGCTCTGACCTTTTCCCTAAGGGGGTTACATACTGTAATACTGCCCCCTTATGGCCACCACACTGTCAACAACCCCATAATGACTTCACAGTCATACAAACAGGCTTCATGTGTCACCTCGATGGGCAGTCCTGTCACTAGAGGGATACAGTGAACGCAGGTTTTTGTTCCAGCCCAGCACTAACACATTTGATTCTAATAATCAACTAATCATGGTCTTCAATCTCAGACAGTTGAGTTATAAAAAACAGGGCTGGAATAAAAACATGCACACACACACACCCACACGCGCACACAGTATCCACTGTACTGTATGAGGCTTTGATCTACTGTATCAGCCTACGCCTACACAATCTCTCTAGCTTTACAATACCCAGCATGCAGCTCAATCTCTCTAGCTTTACAATACCCAGCATGCAGCTCAATCTCTCTAGCTTTACAATACCCAGCATGGAGCTCAATCTCTCTAGCTTTACAATAACCAGCATGGAGCTCAATCTCTCTAGCTTTACAATAACCAGCATGGAGCTCAATCTCTCTAGCCCTACAATAACCAGCATGGAGCTCAATCTCTCTAGCTTTACAATAACCAGCATGGAGCTCATTCTCTCTAGCTTTACAATAACCAGCATGGAGCTCAATCTCTCTAGCCCTACAATAACCAGCATGGAGCTCAATCTCTCTAGCTTTACAATAACCAGCATGGAGCTCATTCTCTCTAGCTTTACAATAACCAGCATGGAGCTCAATCTCTCTAGCTTTACAATAACCAGCATGGGCTCAACAGAACCACTCATATCAACATTTGACTAATCCACTCTCCAATTACATTGCATTATCCTATTAGTCAACAGTCATATAATTTATTAACAGTTTGGCACTAATCCGCCATTTGGGTTATATATATATAATCCGTATTCAGTCTTCCTGTCATTCTCATACAAAATGGTGTATTTTCTTGTCATGCATTTTATGTTTCTAGATTCAATGCATCAGTGTTGTGTGGCAGTGTGTGTATGCATGGGGTCATCCGGACAGACAGTGGTGGGACATGCTTGAGTAGGTGTTGAAACGTGTGTGTGTCCCCCCCCCCACACAAACACACACACACACAGACAGACAGACAAATGAATAGAGACTTTCTGTGACACACACACATAGAGTTTCAACGCTTCCTCGAGCATGTCGCACCACTGCCAGTCCGGATGTCCCCATGCATGGATTGAGCTAACAGGGGGACGGTGCCTTCTTTCATCCTGTGTTTTCATATCCTACCACAGCACCCAAAAGACAACACCACACCCACACACACAGGGGCATCCTGTGGGTGACCGCTAATCACTAAATCTCTTTTAAACACACCAGGGAGGGGAAACCAAAACATCCTCCCAGGAGGCACGCACAAACACACACACACACACACACACACACACACACACACACACACACACACACACACACACACACACACACACACACACACCACCCACATGAATACTCTTCATTCAGAAGCATAAACAACTGTAATTTATGACAATCATCTTGGTTTACTTCAGTTAGGGCGGAAACTCCTAAAGACAACCAAAACAAAGGACATGGAGGTTTAGCCTGATTTTATCTACCTAAGAGGCTGATGTTGAGATATCTATTTCATAAAAAGGCGTGCACCATGGAGGTTTAGCCTGATTTTATAGGCTGATGTTGAGATATCTATTCCATAAAAAGTCACTGGACCAATATATAGACCGGTATTGTATGACATTTTTGCCAGTAGTATTTCTGTTTACTTTCAAATATTTGTGTGTGGGGGGCTTCAGATATGGCTATTTCCATCATATTCAGCAACATATCACCACGTTTTACAAAATGTCTCCTGCATCTTTTTTCTCCGTTCTCCTTTTTGGAGGGAAAAAGAGTCAAGCGGACATTTTGCAGAGTGTGTACCTGGGATCTGCCATGCAGGCTGATAGAGGTTCAGGGCCCAGTCTGTGAGAGAGATGTCAGTCAGTTAGCCACTTAGCATGCAGTGGGATATTACGTCCGCATCCCAAATGGCACCCTATTGCTTATATAGCGCACTGGTTAAAAGTAGTGCTCTAAATAGGGAAGATGGTGCCATTTGGAACGCATCTTACAAGAAAAAAAGGCTCTGGATCGAAATTAGGCTTAGGCACAGATCTAGGATCAGCTTTTTGTCCACAAGTCATTACCGTAACCATTAGGGGGAGAAGCACTAAACTGATCTTGGATCAGTGTCTAGAGGAGACTTTAAGAGGCGCTACTAAAAGGGATATCGGGGAGGGATGAGAGGCTGGATGAGAGGAGGAAGAGGACGAGCGGAGCGGAGAGGGTGTCTTTTAGTTGAGGATGGTGTGGCTGTGTGTGTGTGTGTGTTAGATCTGTCATCTGTGTAGCTCAAACCCTTTTGAAACGTATTCCCAACCGAACTGAAACCATGTTGGTGTTTGAGTCTACTGCAGTTTGCCAGAATTTAGAGAGTGAGAGTTGGATAGAGAGCCAATCCCTCATCAACTGTACAGTATTAATAAGACTCTCCTGACTGCTGCTCAGCGCTGTGAAAGGCTGATCTGGGTGGAAAAGCTACTGCCAAAACGATGCTCATTAACCCCCCCCCCCACACACACACACACACACACACGCACACGCACACACTAATCCAGTCTTAATCCCTCCTATGAAGTGGGTTTTGTTTTAATTTGCCAGCCGGCCCATTGGAGCAGCAGTCAGGAGAGTCTTTCCTTATTAATACTGTACAGTTGATGAGGGATTGGCTCTCTATCCAACTCTCACTCTCTGCATTCTGGCAAACTGCAGTAGCCTCAAAAGCCAGTGGCAGTAAGCATTACTTGTGCGCACACACACACACACACACACTTAATCTGGGTGGGATTAAAGATGCCCCCTGCCGTGCTCAGATGAAACATCAAATCTGGAAAAATGAAAAGTGCGACGGTATTAATCCCCAAACTGTGTAAGCAGCAGATTTAGCAAATTAGGATTTTGATGTTGATGTACGGTATTTAAAAAGATGTGGCGTTAGCAGCATTGGATGGCACCTATGCAAAAGCTTGCTGGGCCATAGGCAGGAGGACAGAGTCTATGTGCTAGCATGGCCTATGATGGGCTTCACAGAACATCTTAACCGGCTGTTATCTCAGTATAAGATGTTATCTCAGTATAAAATGTTATCTCAGTATAAGATTAGATGTTCTCAGTATTAGATGTTATCTCAGTATAAGAGTAGATGTTCTCAGTATAAGATGTTATCTCAGTATTAGACGTTATCTCAGTATAAGATGTTATCTCAGTATAAGATGTTATCTCAGTATAAGATGTTATCTCAGTATAAGAGTAGATGTTCTCAGTATTAGATGTTATCTCAGTATTAGATGTTATCTCAGTATAAGATGTTATCTCAGTATAAGAGTAGATGTTCTCAGTATAAGATGTTATCTCAGTATTAGACGTTATCTCAGTATAAGATGTTATCTCAGTATAAGATGTTCTCTCAGTATTAGATGTTCTATCAGTATTAGATGTTCTCTCTTTGACAACCATGAGGTGATTATGGAATATGTGTACGATTAGAACTGAAGTGTAAGACACAATGTAAATAAAACAAGCCACTAATAAGGCCGATTACTTCTCATATGTCACCCTATGCCCCATATAGTGCACTATTTCTGACCAGAGCCCTGTATTGGGAATAGGGTGTCATTTGAGATGCAGACGTAAGTGAACGCATCCACGGTGACACGGCTACAGACTCCCAGAAAATCTAGAAGGACCCCTAGCCTTCTAGATTCAAAGTTCATTAACTCAAAGTCAAAGTTAATTAACTGCAATAACTGGGGCCTCATAGCCCCAGGCGACTGAACTCCCAACACGTCTGTTTCCATGGCAACACATGGAGAAATGTCGATGTCAGTGGAGACTGCTGAGGGGAGGACGGCTCATAATAATGGCTGGAACGGAGTGAATGGAATGGCATCAAACCATGTGTTTGATGTGTTTGATACCATTCCACCTATTCCGCTCCAGCCGTTACCACGAGCCCGTCCTCCCCAGTTAAGGTGCCATCAACCTCCTGTGGTCGGTGTGTGGAGTGAGTGAGAGAACATGGGGTGTTATTAGCACATGTGTGCCTAGCAACACTGAACTGGTGTCCTTTCACTCATTGGGTCTGCGCAGCAGTATGCCTGTACAGAAATGCTTACTGACCTGTATTAAATTTGCCTAAAAACAGGCTGCCTGGTATAAAAATAAAAAAAACTAGGTGACATATTTGATATCTGTTCATCACAAAATATGCCACATAAATATGAGAACCAGAAGGCATGGCTGGCTGAATTAATTAAATAAATGAAATAGTTTGGAAAAATATGCTTCTGATAAATAACTACAAAAATCACCCATAGAGAATGTATAATCTTATCGCTCTCAAAATACCACTAAACTCTCCAGTACACCAGACAGATTTTAGAAAGGGAACATCTCTCCCTAGTCCCTACTTTGGAATATTCCGTCCTCATTCCACTAGATAATTCCCTCATCAGGCGAACGTTGAAAAAACGTAGAGGTTAGATTATTCCCTCATCTAACGAACGTTGAAAAAACATTGAGGTTAGCTCTTGCACGAATGGGCATCCTTGCCTGAACCGCAGCGCAGAGCAGGCAGTGACTAAAGCCTGCTGTAACCTACATTTCTCTCACAGCAGAGAAGTGGGTCTCTAAACCGCTAAGATGGAGGCCGCCCTCAGCCAGACACGTGCAGCCAGGGTTTGGATACAAAACGACACGTCATATTACCGTTCTACTATTACATACTCCGTTTCACTGCTTATCAAATATAATTATTCTAGCCGGTATAGATATAAGCATTTAATAACAGAAATAGTATGCAGCCAGATATGTGCAGTCTAGTTTGAATACAAAACTAGCATGCCAGGCTTAAGTACAGGTTTCAATAGACAAAATGCCAAAGACTAAATAGGGAGAAAAAAGACTTAGTCAAGCTCGTGACTGACACAATAGATACAAATAGACTGCTTTTCAATAGATACAATGCCACAGAATACAAAGAAAAGGCCTGTTCCAAATATAGCCTAGACATAGTGGTTTAATGACAGAATGATGGTAAAGCTAGTAGGAGCCAGATGAGGCTGTGGGTTGTGTGTCTGGGTACCATGTGAGTCCAGCCCCTCTGGGCTTCATGGTTAGAAGGAGCCCCCTGCCTTGCCGGCTATTCACCACCACGCTATGGCGGAGCCACTCGTGTAGAAAACACACACACACACACACACACAGACACACACTCAGAGAGAGTGGCATCCCTTTTGTATACATGGCGGCTAAACACAATAGTGAGAGAACCCCCTGGTAAAGAAGGACTGCAAGGCAACAATGGCTGCCGCGGCGCGGGGGAAGAAAGAGGGAACGTGGGAGATAAGATGATGGAGGAGGGGTACGATGGATGGAGTGATGAGGTGGATGGGTGTGTGTGTGTGTGTGTGTGTGTGTGTGTCAGACCTGCATGGAACACCACAGTGGTCTTCTTGCATCCCGAGAGGAGTTGGAGATTCCGGAACAATCCTTTGGCTGTCAACTTCACATGGAAGTTAGACAGAGAGAGTCTAGGAGACCATAACATGTCTCTGGTGAGATATTCCTCTAGTATAGACGCAAAGAAAAAAGGAGGGAACAATGAGAGGAAAATATAAAAAGTTTCTTTAGAATCTAGGTAGATAATCCTCCAGTACAGACTCCAGACTAGGTTAGTCTCTAGGTAGATACTCCTCCAGTACAGACTCCAGACTAGGTTAGTCTCTAGGTAGATACTCCTCCAGTACAGACTCCAGACTAGGTTAGTCTCTAGGTAGATACTCCTCCAGTACAGACTCCAGACTAGGTTAGTCTCTAGGTAGATACTCCTCCAGTACAGACTCCAGACTAGGTTAGTCTCCAGGTAGATACTCCTCCAGTACAGACTCCAGACTAGGTTAGTCTCTAGGTAGATACTCCTCCAGTACAGACTCCAGACTAGGTTAGTCTCTAGGTAGATACTCCTCCAGTACAGACTCCAGACTAGGTTAGTCTCTAGGTAGATACTCCTCCAGTACAGACTCCAGACTAGGTTAGTCTCTAGGTAGATACTCCTCCAGTACAGACTCCAGACTAGGTTAGTCTCTAGGTAGATACTCCTCCAGTACAGACTCCAGACTAGGTTAGTCTCTAGGTAGATACTCCTCCAGTACAGACTCCAGACTAGGTTAGTCTCTAGGTAGATACTCCTCCAGTACAGACTCCAGACTAGGTTAGTCTCTAGGTAGATACTCCTCCAGTACAGACTCCAGACTAGGTTAGTCTCTAGGTAGATACTCCTCCAGTACAGACTCCAGACTAGGTTAGTCTCTTGGTAGATACTCCTCCAGTACAGACTCCAGACTAGGTTAGTCTCTAGGTAGATACTCCTCCAGGACAGACTCCAGACTAGGTTAGTCTCTAGGTAGATACTCCTCCAGTACAGACTCCAGACTAGGTTAGTCTCTAGGTAGATACTCCTCCAGTACAGACTCCAGACTAGGTTAGTCTCTAGGTAGATACTCCTCCAGTACAGACTCCAGACTAGGTTAGTCTCTAGGTAGATACTCCTCCAGTACAGACTCCAGACTAGGTTAGTCTCTAGGTAGATACTCCTCCAGGACAGACTCCAGACTAGGTTAGTCTCTAGGTAGATACTCCTCCAGTACAGACTCCAGACTAGGTTAGTCTCTAGGTAGATACTCCTCCAGGACAGACTCCAGACTAGGTTAGTCTCTAGGTAGATACTCCTCCAGTACAGACTCCAGACTAGGTGAATGAGTGCGGGAGCGTAGGGGAAACAATAAACTCGAGCTGTACCCACGGCCAATGGAAAACAAGAGAAAATGGCGCCAAAAATAGCATTGTTTTTCTGCCACCTACAGTAGAGGCAGTAACAGTATGGAGAGGTAGTCCAGGTATAGTCTGTAGTAGAATCCTCAGACAGAAAGGATGAAACGTTGGCAGAAACACTGAGGATGATGATGAAGATTATCTCCTCTTCTTCAGCTGTTCAGCAGTAGCAGGCAATGTCCTCTAGTGATGCCTCACACACACACCGCCGCGGACACACACACACACACACACACTGCAGCGTTTGGGACCAATAGGCATTAGATGTTCTCTCACTCTCACACACACACGGTTAGACAAAGCTCACTCACTGGTCCTTTCGATAGTACTGTGTAGCAAATACACAGAGAGATGCTGCTAGGGATGGAGGGAGGAAGGGAGAAGAGGAGGGAGGAGGGAGGAGGGAGGAGGGGGAGGAGTGTGCGCAGAGCGGCAAGTGGGCGGGATCTGAGAATAATCTCTCTCTCTCGCTAGCTCTCTCACTCTGCCTTTCACTCCCTCTCTTTCTCGCTTGCTCTCGCTCTCTCTCCACTTCTCTCCCAGGGTGAAGATGTGAGGGGGAGGATGGATGGATGGAGGGAGGAAAAGGAGAAGGTGGGAGGATGCAGATGGTTCATACCGAGGTTACAGCTGATGGGAGAGCAGAGATAAAGGAGAGAAGAAAATGTGGATCCTTGAAAGCAGGAGGCCCCATCACTCACTCACTCAGTCCCTCCCTCCCTCCCCCTCTCTCTCTCTCCCTCCCTCCCTCCATGGCAGGTGCTGTGTTAAGTCTATTCACTGGGAGGGTGGCATCTGTGAAAGGATGCCTTTGTCACACACACACACACACACATACACACATACACACGAGAGAGAGCGCAAGTGAGAGGGAGATACACATGTGCTTACACACACACACGCCTCAGAATATTGATGAGTGACACTGTCCTATAGTGTGGCTGTATAGGCAGCCTGTGGATGGCTGTCCATCTCCATCATTCAGTTTCTCTTTTCACTCTCTGGAGAATCAGCATGGAATACACACCCCAGAGGATAGGGATGTTGACGCATAGAAACGCAATGGACCATAGAGATGGCTGGGATTCAATGCGACTGACATTCTGTTGTGGGTTTATGAATTGAATTCATGCTAATAGATATAATAGATAGTGATGTCCCAACCTATAAAACGTTTTGATGAAATTGGGAGCGTACGCTAATCAATAAGGACAAGATACGCATTGGAGCACATTGGAGGGTGTGGTACCGAATGGGGCATATGATCAAAGGTGAGTCAGGGGGTGTCAGTCACGTGATGGCACTCCTTCCTCTTCCCCTGTTATGATATGGGGGGGAAGGTTAGTGTTAGGACATTGACAAACGCACTCTCCAGGATACACTTCCACACTCCACCCCCAGGGGGCAGCAACCAGGTCTAGTTGCTGAGCCAAGTCTTGATAAGCACATCAGCTGCTGCCAATGAAGGTGATGTCACAGTGGCAGCTTGGGGAGCCTGCTGGTTTTGTTGAGGCCTTTCATTAGTTTTATGAGTCGTTAGTTTGGGAACGTCTTTAGTATTTTCCTTTTGTACATATTTATGTTTTTTCACCATCTGAACAAATAATAATCTGCTTGGACTGGCCGACCCAGAGGTCAAGAGAGACAGAGCTGGCCCTGGACCAAGGTAATGTTGCTGTCTCCCTGGACCAAGGTAAGGTTGCTGTCTCCCTGGACCAAGGTAAGGTTGCTGTCTCCCTGGACCACGGTACGGTTGCTGTCTCCCTGGACATATACATTCAACACCTAGACGCATATGCTGATTTCTCACAAATACACACATTCATTCAGGTTACTAGGCCTAAGACCCCTAGCAAGTGCAACAATATTAGTAGGCTAGTTATTGGGTTCGTAACACCCCTCTCCCCCTCCCTCTCCATCTCTCCACTCCACATCCCTCTCTCCTCTCCCCCGAGGCAGCCGTGGTTTACAGGGACAACTTCACTCCAGAGAGAAATCTGTGTGTATGTGTGTGAGAGAGAGAGAGAAATCTGTGTGTGAGAGAGAGAAATGTATCTGTGTGTGAGTGAGACAGAGAGAGATGGAGACAGAGACGGGGAGCGAGAGATGGAGATGGAGAGAGAGAGAGAGAGACGGAGCGATAGAGACGTAAATTGGGTATGGCCATACCCTAGCTCAACACCAACAATTTAAAATAGGGTACTAAAATCATTCCAATTCCCTTTTAAAAGGCTAATTCAGTTTAGTGGTATTAGTGGTCTCAGGGTTGCCGGAAAATGTGTGGCAAGGCGGCATTTAGTTTTCAATCAGGTGTGGCAGCGCATCTTTTGATTTATACTGAACAAAAATACAAACGCAACATGCAACAATTTAAAGATTTTACTGAGTTACAGTTCATATAAGGAAATCTGTCAATTTAAATAAATTCATTAGGCCCTAATCTCTGGATTTCACATGACTGGGCAGGGGCGCAGCCATTGGTGGGCCTGGGAGGGCATAGGCCCACCCACTTGGGAGCCAGGCCCACCCACTGGGGAGCCAAGCCCAGCCAATCATAATGAGTTTTTCCCCACAAAAGGGCTTTATTACAGACAGAAATACTCCTCAGTTTCATCAGCTGTCCGGGTGGCTGGTCTCAGACTATCCCTCAGGTGAATGACTAAAATGTAAATGTAAATGAAGAAGCCGGATGTGGAGGTCCTTGGCTTGCGTGGTTACACATGGTCTGCGGTTTTTAGTCTGGTTGGACGTACTGACAAATTCTCTAAAACGACGTTGGAGGAGGTTAATGGTAGAGAAATGAACATAAAACTATCTGGCAACAGCTCTGGTGGACATTCTTGCAGTCAGCATGCCAATTACACGCTCCCTCAAAACTTGAGACATCTGTCGCATTGTGTTGTGTGACAAAACTGCACATTTTAGTGGCCTTTTATTGTCCCCAGCACAAGGTGCACCTGTGTAATGATCATGCTGTTTAATCAGCTTCTTGATATGCCACACCTGTCAGGTGGATGCTTTATCTTGGCAAAGGAGAAATACTCACTAACAAGGATGTAAACAAATTTGTGCACCAAATTTGAGGGAAATAAACGTTTTGTGCATACGTACATTTTCTGGGATCTTTTATTTCAGCTCATGAAACATGGGACCAACACTTTACATGTTGCGTTTATATTTTTGCTCAGTATAGTTTAATAAAATATATTGACGCACAGCATTTTTTACAGAATAGCCTCATGATTTCTGAACTTGCGCACAGTTTCTCTGTCCTTCATATCATTACTCCCGACAGACACAAGCCAAAACTCTTCCATAAATATAGCAGCCTATACACTAAACATTAGAGATCTGACATGCTGTATTCCATGGAAACAAGACTATTTTTCAGTCTGATCAACTGTAGGCTACTGACAACAGCAGCTGCATAGACTAGCCTACTATACATCCTGTCCCTCTGGCCAGGGTAAACCAAGCGGTATTAAAACGTTGTGTATTTATAGCCCATTTGTTTGTGAGAAAAGGTGAATGGGATCAAATTTGGTTTATATTCAAACTTGGGCTGACTAGGCTACCTCGACTTTTTGTAATCCAACATTATTAAATGGAATGAATCAATAAAGACAATAGCTGACAGACTGTGATTTTAATTAGGCCTACAGTTGCATAGGGCTGGACTACATGATACAAGCCTGCATAAAGCAAGCTCAGCCCTGTGAGTTTTATTGTCCAACCATGTTGCTTTCTCTGTGTCTGTGTATAGGAAACCCCCAAAGTCCTGCTTTAAAATATAATTCATATGAACAAGTACAAGGTTGCTGCAGTTTGACAGGGTTTTCATCCTCCCCATGGCCAGGAGTTTTCCAGGAGTGTTTTAAAACCATGTGACCTGATTAGAAATGTTTTTACAACAGATGAATCCCGTCATACTGTAAAAGGTCCAGAGATTTACCTGGTTAGGTTACCAGATCAGGGAAAACGATGTACCACATCACTCTGGGACCTGTGGTGCCACCTCTGAGCGGTCTGACTTTAGGACCATACGGACGCCTGGGAGCGGGAGGGAAGGCAGTAAATAACTCCTTGTCACCATACCCTAGGGTTTGCTGAAATGACAACCCTGCATTGCATGGTCCTGAATCCAACAATGTGACAGAACTAACAAAAACACTATTTTAGTTTGACAAATGAGAGGTCAAAAAATTAACCCTTGAAGAATCTCCAAGTGGTCACTTCATGTAAGAGCCCCACTTGAGAACGGTGTCCTGAGCTGCAAGCCAAGACAACTCAAGTACATATAAAGCACAACTCAGCCCTGAAGTATAAATAGTCCCATAGCAGAGCTGCACTGATCCAATATCTAAACTTAGGCAGCGGGCAACAAAATGAATAAAGTCTGTCTTATAAAAGAAAACTGAAAACAGGCATCTTGCCAGACAGCTTCAACAGCCATTGTAACCGCTGGCCTGTAAAGCCATTGTTTTGTGTGTGTGTGTGTGTGTGTGTGTGTGTGTGTATACTGTTTATGTGTGCAATACTGTGTGTGTGTGTGGTGGTATGCCGGCGGGGGTGACAGCATGTCTGTGACTGGTGGCTCCCCACAAACCCCCAGTGGGAGTTCCTGACGCGACCGCAGCAGAGAGGCAGCCAGGCGCCGTGGCCTAGCCCAATCAAGACCAGCCCAGGCTGAGGGAAAGGACTAACCACAGACCCAGGCTTCGCCAGGCCTCCAGGAACACATCCACTCTTCACAAAGCCTTCGGTGAGATGGCCTAAATATGTTAACTGAAAACACTGCACTTTCTGCTTTTAAAAGACTGATTTGGGATCAGCAATCGCAAACCCAAATCTAACCTTAACCATTATGAGCTGAGCAACAAAAACTAATCTGAGACCTGTTGATAGGAGCACATTGGGACCACATGTCCTTACTATAGTAGTGGCAGCGTTGCCAACTGCCAACAAGAGAGATTGCAGGACGAATGGACCTAGTGTCAACACATTACATTGGGCTCAACAAACTACTGGCCTATTCTTCTCCACATGGTGCCAGTTTAACATGCCAGTTAAAACAGATGGGCATCGTAACGTTAGAGCACACATGTCCACAACAATGCACAGTCGATGGTGAGAGAAGTATTTGAAGCGACGCCAGGGCAGTGTCAACGTGGCCGTCCGTCATCTGTGACGAGCCTAGATCCAACAGTGCTGGCTACCATGCATGCGCACAGGGTCTGTGTGTGACAGAGGAGACAGTTTCGCCTAGTTTCCCTCCAAGTGATTTCCATCAGTCCCCTGTATCCCTTTAATTACAGGAAGAGTTCGGGACGCCATTCTTTGTGTGTTTGTTTACCCTCGACACGAGCCTGTGAGCTCCGAGCTAGTCAGCCAGAACGCACAACCCAAACGCTCCTAATGATCGACACACACATGGGAATGCTTCCCAAATCGCTAACACGTTTTTACATTCTTCTATTTATAACTGTCTTCCTCGTATCTCCCCAATTAGGCTACAGACATCCATAACTGTGTTTTAAATAGAAAACCTTTGAACTAAACACAGTGACTTAAAACTTCAGTTAAATGAAATGAGGGTAATAGTTATAGAAACCGTTAGTTCATAGTTATAGAAACTGTTTCGGCTTATACTGTATATTGAGCTAGAATTATTCAGTCACCCATCTGTGATATAACAACAGTGCAACTTTGACAACATTTGTCAAGGGAAATGCACTAATACGATGTGCAAGTGAGATCATCCTACGTCATACTTCCTGTTGCTGTCCCCTAATCTTTTGAATGGGCTAGCTTGACAATTATGTCATAACATTTGTGAAAACTAGGTAATTTAAGATATATACAGTGCCTTCGGAAAGTATTCAGACCCCTTGACCTTTTTTCAAATTTTGTTATATTACAGCCTTATTCTAAAATTGATTAAATTGTTTTTTTCCTCATCAATCTACACACAATACCCCATAATGACAAAGCAAAAACAGGTTTTTAGACATCTTTGCTAATTTATTTAAATAACAAAAAACTGAAATATCACATTTACATAAGTATTCAGACCCTTTACCCAATACTTTGTTAAAGCACCTTTGGCAGCGATTACAGCATCGAGTCTTCTTGGGTATGACGCTACAAGCTTGGCACATCTGTATTTGGGCAGTTTCTCCCATTCTTCTCTGCAGATCCACTCAAGCTCTGTCAGGTTGGATGGGGAGCGTTGCTGCACAGCTATTTTCAGGTCTCTCCAGAGATGTTCGATCGGGTTCAAGTCCGGGCTCTGGCTGGGACACTCAAGGACATTCAGAGACTTGTCCCGAAGCCACTCCTGCGTTGTCTTGGCTGGGTGCTTAGGGTCGTTGTCCTGTTGGAAGGTGAACCTTCGCCCCAGTCTGAGGTCCTGAGCGCTCTGGAGCAGGTTTTCATCAAGGATCTCTCTGTACTTTGCTCTGTTCATCTTTCCCTCAATCCTGACTAGTCTCCCAGTCCCTGCCACTGAAAAACATCCCCACAGCATGATGCTGCCACCACCATGCTTTCCTGTAGGGACGGTGCCAGGTTTCCTCCAGATGTGACGCTTGGAATTCAGGCCAAAGAGTTCAATCTTGGTTTCATCAGACCAGAGAATCTTGTTTCTCATGGTCTGAGAGTCTTTAGGTGCCTTTTGGCAAACTCCAAGCGGGCTGTCATGTGCCTTTTACTGAGGAGTGGCTTCCGTCTGGCCACTCTACCATAAAGGCCTGATTGGTGGAGTGCTGCAGAGATGGTTGTCCTTCTGGAAGATTCTCCCATCTCCACAGAGAAACTCTAGAGCTCTGTCAAAGTGACCATCGGGTTCTTGGTCACCTCCCTGACCAAGGCCCTTCTCCCCCGATTGCTCAGTTTGGCTGGGTGGCCAGCTCTAGGAAGAGTCTTGGTGGTTCCAAACTTCTTCCATTTAAGAATGTTGGAGGCCACTGTGTTCTTGGGGACCTTCAATGCTGCAGAAATGTTTTGGTACCCTTCCCTGTCTCGGAGCTCTATGGACAATTCCTTCGACCTCATGGCTTGGTTTTTGCTCTGACATGCACTGTCAACTGTGGGACCTTATATAGACAGGTGTGTGCCTTTCCAAATCATGCCCAATCAATTTAATTTACCAAAGGCGGACTCCAATCAAATTGTAGGAACATCTCAAGGATAATCAATGGAAACAGGATGCACCTGAGCTCAATTTCGAGTCTCATAGCAAAGGGTCTGAATACTTAAGTAAATAAGGTATTACAAAATATATATATATACACACATTTGCAAAAATGTCTAAAAACCTGTTTTCGCTTTGCCATTATGGGGTATTGTGTGTAGATTGCTGAGGATAATTAAAAAAAAATCAATTTTCCAATAAGGCTGTAACGTAACAAAATGTGGAAAAAGTCAAGGGGTCTGAATACTTTCAGAAGGCACTGTATATTATATATATATACTGTATATACAATTATATTCGTGTTTGTGGATGAATTTACTTCTGCCAGATGCCTTTTATGACGTTTTTGCGCTGAAGACCATTGCGCTACATTGCCCATTGAAGACCATTCAAAATGCCTACAAAAGTAAAAAAACTACCAGGCTACTTCTTGGAAAATGACGCGTCACTTTCATACTGTATATTGTGGCCATTCGGACACAAACATAGATTTTTCTAAATAAGCTGTCATGGATTAAGGAAAATGCAAGGCTGAAACCCCTAACCGGTTGAGGCCGGAATGTTCCAAGTCTTTTTTTACACAAATCAAGTGTGTGATGAAGTTGGAGCGCTACCATGGTAACTGGGGGCCTACACGCTCCTGTGGCGTGGGTGCTAAAGTATAACTGGTGTGCGGAGGTTCGCTCACAATTCAACAATAACCATGACACCTGTATGTGTGAGAATCATATCGCTCTCAAGTCTCTTTTTCAGAGACACTATACTAAATTATAAACTGGGTGGTTCGAGCCCTGAATGCTGATTGGCTGACAGCCGTTGTATCTCAGACCGTATACCACGGGTATGACAAAACATTTATTTTTACTGCTCTAATTACGTTGGTAACCAGTTTATAATAGCAATAAGGCAACTCGGGGGTTTGTGGTATATGGCCAATATACCACGGCTAAGGGCTGTGTCCAGGCACTCCACCGTGGTATATTGGCCATATACAACACCCCCTCGGGCCTTATTGCTTAAATATACTGCAAGATCCTTGGCTCTAGTGCCATTTAAGGAACCCTAATCGCTACGTAGAACTAGGCACAGAAAAACACAAAACACTAGCAGACTGAAGCCAAGCACAAAACCCAAACCCAACAACACCAAAAAGTTCAAACAGAACTCTTACCTGTGGCAGCAGCTGTGGGGCGGTTGAGTCTGGCCGAGCCGGCCCTCTGTAGGGGGTTCTGGGCCTGCTTGCCTGCTACCTGGCTGGTCACCGCTGGAGTCTTCAGCCCTATGGTAGTGAAACCCCATGTCAACAGACAGACTAAACCTAACTGTAGCCTTGTAGCAGAGACTACCAGGTTATAGGGCTAGTGTGGTCTTATGGAGTATCTGTGTAGTAGTGGAGCTTGGGTCTTGAAGGAGAGCTCAGAGATTTAGACTCTGTGTCCACCTCCTACAGGGTACAAGCCCCTGTGTCCACCTACTACAGGGTACAAGCCCCTGTGTCCACCTACTACAGGGTACAAGCCCCTGTGTCCACCTCCTACAGGGTACAAGCCTCTGTGTCCACCTCCTACAGGGTACAAGCCCCTGTGTCCACCTCCTACAGGGTACAAGCCCCTGTGTCCACCTACTACAGGGTACAAGCCCCTGTGTCCACCTCCTACAGGGTACAAGCCTCTGTGTCCACCTCCTACAGGGTACAAGCCTCTGTGTCCACCTACTACCAGGTACAAGCCCATGTGTCCACCTACTACAGGGTACAAGCCTCTGTGTCCACCTCCTACAGGGTACAAGCCTCTGTGTCCACCTCCTACAGGGTACAAGCCCATGTGTCCACCTACTACAGGGTACAAGCCCATGTGTCCACCTACTACAGGGTACAAGCCCCTGTGTCCACCAACTACAGGGTACAAGCCCATGTGTCCACCTCCTACAGGGTACAAGCCCATGTGTCCACCTACTACAGGGTACAAGCCCCTGTGTCCACCAACTACAGGGTACAAGCCTCTCTGTCCACCTACTACAGGGTACAAGCCCCTGTGTCCACAAACTACAGGGTACAAGCCTCTCTGTCTACCTACTACAGGGTACAAGCCCCTGTGTCCACCTACTACAGGGTACAAGCCTCTCTGTCTACCTACTACAGGGTACAAGCCCCTGTGTCCACAAACTACAGGGTACAAGCCTCTCTGTCCACCTACTACAGGGTACAAGCCCCTGTGTCCACCTACTACAGGGTACAAGCCCCTGTGTCCACCAACTACAGGGTACAAGCCTCTCTGTCCACCTACTACAGGGTACAAGCCCCTGTGTCCACCAACTACAGGGTACAAGCCTCTCTGTCCACCTACTACAGGGTACAAGCTGAGGTTGGATAGAGAAACACCTCATAATCACCTGGGCCCAGCTTTTCAAAAAGTTATCTATCTGGATTTCCTCTATCGGATAGGATTAAATCCATAGAAATATAATTAATAGAACGGAAGAATCACTGACTTGAATGAGGACTTGAATGAGGACTCCTATCCGGTTGCTGAAATCCGGAGAGATAACTTTTGAAAAACTGGGCCCTGTAGACTGCTACTCAATGGGAATCGGAGGATGATGGGTCATTTGGGCCACGGGGAGGGAAAGGATTATGTTGAAATATGATTTTAGAAACTAACCATATCCTCAACTAGATATAGTTAGATAAACAGCTAGTCTGTTGATATTTGGTTTGGTATTGTCCAATATAGTGGGAAAAAATGTCTAGATATTTGTGGGAATTGAGAGAGTTGAGGGAATATCCAGGAATTGAGAAAGTTGAGTTGCTAAAACCAATGAGAAAATCAGACTGACCTAGATACAATGGAATAAAACATCTTGGTGCTCATATAATGTTTACACTTCAACCCAGCAGAAATCCACAGGGAAAATCAACTAACATACCGACTACTGTATCCATTAACTGTCAGTGGTCACTGCTACCATGGCAACATGACGTCGCTACAGCAGATGTACTGTTCTCCATCTACCCCGAGCTAATATTATTCATATCCAGTGGGCACTTTCAGAGGCCATAGAAATAAACATATATTCTATACTGTGCATTCGGAAAGTATTCAGACCCCTTCCCTTTTTCCACATTTTGTTACGTTACAGCCTTATTCTAAAATTCATCTACACACAATACCCCATAATAACAAAGCGAAAACTGTTTTTTTTAGACATTTTTGCAAATGTCTAATTTTCTTTCTTCAGAAAATACCTTATTTACATAAGTATTCAGACCTTTTGCTATGAGACTCGAAATTGAGCTCAGTTACATCCTGTTTCCATTGATCATCCTTGAGATGTTTCTACAACCTGATTGGAGTCCACCTGTGGTAAATTCAATTGATTGGACATGATTTGGAAAGGCACACACCTGTCTATATAAGGTCCCACAGTTGACAGTGCATGTCAGAGCAAAAACCAAGCCATGAGGTCGAAGGAATTGTCCGTAGAGCTCCGAGACAGGATTGTGTCAAGGCACAGATCTGGGGAAGGGTACCAAAACATTTCTGCAGCATTGAAGGTTCCCAAGAACACAGTGGCCTCCATAATTCTTAAATGGAAGAAGTTTAGAACCACCAAGACTCTTCATAGATCTGGCCACCCGGCAAAACTGAGCAATCTGGGGAGAAGAGCCTTGGTCAGGGAGGTGACCAAGAATCCGATGGTCACTCTGACAGAGCTCCAGAGTTCCTCTGTGGAGATGGGTTAAACTTCCAGAAGGACAACCATCTCTGTAGCACTCCACCAATCAAGCCTTTATGGTAGAGTGGCCAGACGGAAGCCACTCCTCAGTAAAGGGCACATGACAGCCCGCTTGGAGTTTGCCAAAAGGCACCTAAAGGACTCTCAGACCATGAGAAACAAGATTCTCTGGTCTGATGAAACCAAGATTGAACTCTTTGGCCTGAATGCCAAGCGCCACGTCTGGAGGAAACCTGGCACCATCCCTACGGGAATGCATGGTGGTGGCAGCATCATGCTGTGGGGATGTTTTTCTGCGGCAGGGACTGGGAGACTAGTCAGGATTGAGGGAAAGATGAACGGAGCAAAGTACAGAGAGATCCTTGATGAAAACCTTCTCCAGAGCGCTCAGACTGGGGAGAAGGTTCACCTTCCAACAGGACAACCACCCTAAGCACACAGCCAAGACAACGCAGGAGTGGCTTCGGGACAAGTCTCTGAATGTCCTTGAGTGTCCCAGCCAGAGCCCGGACTTGAACCCGATCGAACATCTCTGGAGAGACCTGAAAATATTTGTGCAGCGACGCTCCCCATCCAACCTGACAGAGCTTGAGAGGATCTGCAGAGAAGAATGGGAGAAACTCCCCAAATACAGGTTTGCCAAGCTTGTAGCGTCATACCCAAGAAGACTCAAGGCTGTAATCGCTGCCAAAGGTGCTTCAATAAAGTACTTAGTAAAGGGTCTGAATACTTATGTAAATGTAATATTTATGTTTTTTATTTTTATAAAAATGTCTAAAAACCTGTTTTTGCTTTGTTATTATGGGGTATTGTGTGTGGATTGATGAAGGGAAAAAAACAATTTAATCCATTTTAGAATAAGGCTGTAACGTAACAAAATGTGGAAACAGTCAAGGGGTCTGAATACTTTCCAAATGCACTGTATAACCAATATAAGGGGGTGCTATATTCATTGACAACACAGGGACTGAGGTTGGTTGGTAATACAATCCTGGTTCTGTAATATTCCAAACTATGGGGTTCTGTTGGAACAGCACATTGGGTCTGATCAGAAGAAACGAACACATTTGAATACGAATATGTCCATTTTTGAGCTAAAAGACATTCAAGTCAAGGAGATGGCGTATGTATGTGTGTGTGTGTGTGTGTTTAAATCAAAGCACCAGATGAGACATCATCATCTGGGTTAAATAAGACTATTCCATCTGATACTGATCAGAGAAACACATCAAAGACAGTGAAACTGATTCATTAGTGAAACTGATTAGTAATGTTGAGCACATTTAGACACATCTGCACATGTTTAAATGCTAACTATGCTTAGGCCATCAGACTTAAAGTGATAGGCCTCAAAATCAAAAGGTTAGTGAGTGAAAGTAAGCATACACCAAGGATCTGTGGAAGTATTGTGTGTGTGTGTGTGTGCTCACCTGTTGCAGTGCTTCTCCCTGGTAGTGAGGGGGCTCTGGTTCGGAACCCCAGTGGGTTGCTGGGGGCCTTAACCGACCCCTGGGTGACCCCTGGAGCGGTAGGCCGGCTGGGCCTCTCCTCTGGCTTACAGCACCCGACCACTGGAGCTGGGACTAGGACAGAGAAAGACAGGGATGATCAGTTAATACTAGAATTAAGAAATAACTCATACAAATATAGTCTATTAACCACTTGGAAATAGACTGAAACTCATTCAAACCTCACTCAACTGTATTTGGTTTAGTTTGAGTTGTTCAATACTCAAAGATGATTGGCTTGCACGTGCAACTTCAGCACACACAACATTCTATAATAGAATTGTGTTATTTGACGTGTGTCTTTTTTGACACGCAAAGACCCAAATGGCGTTCCACACTTCAATACTGAAAGATAGTTCTACTGTATCAAAACTGAAATAGTCTCCTTTGTGAATAACTGTGTGTGGGCAGATAGAGAACCTCTCACAGCCCAAACATCAGAAAGGAAAACGCAATCATCTCTACACTGTTTACACCACATAATTCCCCTCGTTAAACTAAATGCACATAATGCCGATTTCCCACCAAAGGGGAATAATTTCTGGTCCTAATTATCTACATGATTACAATCATTAGGCAACTGATTACCAATGTCTCAAAACGCTGCATAAACAATATTATCTGCATTTGTGACAGCCGCCTGTAGCTCAATTAGAGCAATGGGAAACAATTATGTTTATGCAGTTAAGGTGCAATGGTAGATTGATTTGAGTGATCACTATGTGTGTGTGTGTGATTATTTTCTCTGTAAACAGAGGTGGCGCATCGCCATATGAACAGTATCTTGGTCGTCATCTGATCACCACGACAACCTGCTCATCCAACAGTAACCATAGGTCTTCTACCTCGGCGGTGAGTCATTGCAGTGAGAGTGTGAGAGAGAGAGAGAGAGAGTGTGTGAAAGTGTGCATGTGTGGAGAGAGAGAGCGAGTGCGAGAAGAGTGAGAGAGTGCATGAGAGCGATGGAGAGGAGAGAGAGAGAGAGAGAGAAAGAGAGAGACGGAGAGAGAGAGAGAATGAGAGAGACGGAGAGAGAGAGAGAGAGAGAGAGAGAGAGAAGGAAAAAACATGTTTCCCTTTTCTCTACTGTTCTGTCACTAAAGGAATTCCAGGTTTCCAAGACATTACTCCAGCAGGTCTTCCCCACCCCCCTCTTCTTTCTCTTCAACAGAGTGGTGGATGTACTGTAGTGAACAAACACAACCATTGACCATCTATCCCCATTTAGTCCAAGTCACACAGGGAGGCCATGTGATGCTGCTGATAAGCATTATTCAGACTTATCCCATTAGACCAATATAATACTGGGCTATTACATGAAACTATTAGATAGTAATAGAAACCTCACTGTCAAACTCAACTCTACACGTTCAATGTGTTGTGTGTTGGTTTAAGTATAGATTTCCTGATAAACTGAGATACAGCAACTACACATTATCCAGTATTGACTGGTTCAGTATAGCAAGCTAACACTGGTGGAGCTTATTGACTCAAAATGCCTTTAGGGACATGTACATTAAATCAGTGCAGACCTGACAGCAGGTCTGTACAATAAGCATGTAGACTTTCTGGAAACTAATATTTACTCCCTGAAATGAGTTAAATAAATGTGTGTGAGTAAGAGTCAGTCCTCACCCTCCTCCAAACACACCTCAATGTTCCCCAACACACAACCACCACCCAACTGCCACCTCCAACAACTCCCTAACACACAGCCACCACCCAACTGCCACCTCCTACAACTCCCCATCACACAACCACCACCCAACTGCCACCTCCTACAACTCCCTAACACACAGCCACCACCCAACTGCCACCTCCTACAACTCCCCATCACACAACCACCACCCAACTGCCACCTCCTACAACTCCCCATCACACAACCACCACCCAACTGCCACCTCCTACAACTCCCCATCACACAACCACCACCCAACTGCCACCTCCTACAACTCCCTAACACACAACCACCACCCAACTGCCACCTCCTACAACTCCCCATCACACAACCACCACCCAACTGCCACCTCCTACAACTCCCCATCACACAACCACCACCCAACTGCCACCTCCTACAACTCCCCATCACACAACCACCACCCAACTGCCACCTCCTACAACTCCCTAACACACAACCACCACCCAACTGCCACCTCCTACAACTCCCCATCACACAACCACCACCCAACTGCCACCTCCTACAACTCCCTAACACACAACCACCACCCAACTGCCACCTCCTACAACTCCCCATCACACAACCACCACCCAACTGCCACCTCCTACAACTCCCTAACACACAACCACCACCCAACTGCCACCTCCTACAACTCCCTAACACACAACCACCACCCAACTGCCACCTCCTACAACTCCCCATCACACAACCACCACCCAACTGCCACCTCCTACAACTCCCCATCACACAACCACCACCCAACTGCCACCTCCTACAACTCCCTAACACACAACCACCACCCAACTGCCACCTCCTACAACTCCCTAACACACAACCACCACCCAACTGCCACCTCCTACAACTCCCCATCACACAACCACCACCCAACTGCCACCTCCTACAACTCCCCATCACACAACCACCACCCAACTGCCACCTCCTACAACTCCCTAACACACAACCACCACCCAACTGCCACCTCCTACAACTCCCCATCACACAACCACCACCCAACTGCCACCTCCTACAACTCCCTAACACACAACCACCACCCAACTGCCACCTCCTACAACTCCCCATCACACAACCACCACCCAACTGCCACCTCCTACAACTCCCTAACACACAGCCACCACCCAACTGCCACCTCCTACAACTCCCTAACACACAACCACCACCCAACTGCCACCTCCTACAACTCCCCATCACACAACCACCACCCAACTGCCACCTCCTACAACTCCCTAACACACAACCACCACCCAACTGCCACCTCCTACAACTCCCTAACACACAACCACCACCCAACTGCCACCTCCTACAACTCCCCATCACACAACCACCACCCAACTGCCACCTCCTACAACTCCCCATCACACAACCACCACCCAACTGCCACCTCCTACAACTCCCCAACACACAACCACCACCCAACTGCCACCTCCTACAACTCCCCATCACACAACCACCACCCAACTGCCACCTCCTACAACTCCCCAACACACAACCACCACCCAACTGCCACCTCCTACAACTCCCCAGCAGCTACAGTAGATGACAGTAGATATGGAGAGGAGGATGTGCAGGACCAGATGTAATCCAGAGGTTTATGGTGCCGTCCAGACAAAGCCCCCGGGGATATGTGGGTCAGGAGAGTACCCTGTCCGCCTCTCTGATCATATACATATTAACACACACACACACACACACACACACACAGAGCCTGGGCAGATGTGAACTCTGACCTCGATAGAGAAAGCAGGAATGCCACGGCAACGAGGGGCCAGATTCACGCTGACATTCTCTTCAGAGAGTCAAATGGCAGGGGAGACTCATGGAGAGTGTGTGTGTGTCTGAGAGAGCTAATGTCTAGAGGAGGATGTGAATCACCAGCAACAGGAAGACCACACCAATGAAAACCCCTGCTTGCACACTGTGTGTGTGTGTGTGTGTGTGTGTGTGTGTGTGTGTGTGTGTGTGTGTGTGTGTGTGTGTGAAGGCCTTCTGTGGTTGAGCAATGTAGGAAGAATAACAATACATTTTTAAATTTTAGTCATTTTAGCAGACACTCTTATCCAGAGCGACTTACAGTTAGTGAGTGAATACATTTTCATACGCACGCACACACACACAGTCTCACCTTTGCTGGGGGCTGCTGGAGATCCATTACTCTCCCTGGCGGCGCTGCCCAGAGAAGACGAGCTAAGGCTTGTGGGTAGGTTCTTCACGGGCAGTTTGGACGCGGTGGCGGTGGGGGCAGGCCGAGCAGCACCTAACCCCTGGTTGACCGACGGCTTTGGGTTAGAGGTCACCACAGTAGGGGCAGCCAATCCTGAGGGTCTGTCTGTGACACGCGGCTTGGGGATACCTGGGAAATGTAGGAAAGGACCAACAGGGTTCATCAGTTTCAGTGCAGGTTTTGGGAGAAGTATTCACGTCTGTATCAGAGTATTAATCAATGTCGATAATATAAATATGTCAGTATACTTAAGCAATAAGGCACGAGGGGGTGTGGTATATGGCCAATATACCACGGCTAAGGGCTGTTCTTACGCATAACGCAACGCGGAGTGCCTGGATACAGCCCTTAGCCGTGGTATATTGGCCATATACTACAAACCCCAGAGGTGCTTTATAGCTATTATAAACTGGTTACCAACGTAATTAGAGCAGTAAAAATAAAATGTTTTGTCACACCCATGGTATACGGTCTGATATACCACGGCTGTCAGCCAATCAGCATTCATGTGTACATGTGTATCCATGACAACGCCCTGAGTGGACCTGTGGGTTCAGCCACCATCGGCTTTGCTCATCAGAGACAGCAAAGAGAGGAAGAGCCTGCTGTGTAGAGATTAGTAGTAGGATAACAATGATCTATTGTATGGTCAGTTTGACGTTTTCCCTCATGATGGTCAGGGTTCGGACTGGAGCAGGGAAAGCTGGTCCTGGATCTGTGTGTATACGAAACGTCTAGCTCAAGCTGTTAGATATTTCAGTAACACCACTGAATAGACCTCCTGTGTACAGTTTTAGTTACCACCAAAATAACCCTTTGACAACGAACTGGTTTGGTGTAAAAAACATACTGTATTTTACACTCAGTTGACCAAACGTTAGGTACACCTTCCTAATATTGAGTTACACCCCCTTTTGCCCTCAGAACAGCCTCGATTCGTCCTCTACTCTACAAGGTGTCGAAAGCGTTCCACAGGGATACTGGCCCATGTTGACTCCAATGCTTCCCACAGTTGTGTCAATTTGGCTGGATGTCCTTTGGGTGGCGGACCATTCTTGATACACATGGGAAACTTTAGAACGTGAAAAACCCAGCAGCGTTGCAGTTCTTGACACAAACTGGTGCGCCTGGCACCTACTACCATACCCCGTTCAAAGGCACTTCAATCTTTTGTCTTGCCCATTCACCCTCTGAATGGCACACATACACAATCCATGTCTCAATTGTCTCAAGGCTTAAAAATCATCAACACTGATTGAAGTGGATTTAACAAGTGACATCAATAAGGGATCATAGCTTTCACCTGGATTCACCTGGTCAGTCTATGCCATGGAAAGAGCATAATGTTTTGTATACTCAGTGTATAATTGAGAACTGTGTGTTGGTTGCCTGAATATCTTAGGAAGACACAAATAGACATGTTTATGTTACCTAGGCAACATTTGGAGCTCTGTGTGTTCACCTCGTGGTGAGTGTTCACAACAAGGTAAGAATGAACACAAGCACAAGCATTTCTTTGAACACAAGCATGTTGCCTCAGTAACCACATATGACATTTGGGAACAAATGATGGTGATTGAGTAACAGACAGCCTTTGAACTTTTATTTGTGTGGAGAAGGTTTCTGAATGTGCCTCTCAAAGGCGCCTTTTCAACATGGCCAGAGTTCGGGGTCAAATTTGGCACAGTTTTTTCAGAAACAAGCAAACTATTGTCCACTCAGAATTTGACGTTTTCCGACAGATTCATTCTTCCACACACACCCCCTCATATCCGATCCGCTCCCGAATTTTATGCACTTTTCTCTCTATGCGTATTCTGACCTTAAACTTAAGCATGAGAATAGCATGCTATTCACCTGCTATTCGTTTGGGGTGGAGATTGAATTACATTTTAGTCATTTAGCAGACGCTCTTATCCAGAGCGACTTACAGTTAGTGAGTGCATACATTTTCATACTGGCCCCCCGTGGGAAACGAACCCACAACCCTGGCGTTGCAAGCGCCATGCTCTACCAACTTAGCTACAGGGGACATAAATAAATAAATGAAGGAGTGGCGGAGGTGTGTCTACAGATACGCCGTATTCTGACCTTGACTTCATTCCCTCTTAAGTCCACCCCCTTTACGAGCAGGAAACCATGAATAAGGTCAACCACACATATTCAGGTGCCAATTTACTGATAGTTCCCTTCAGGTGGTATAGCATTATCATTACATTGTTTGGTTTACATTCATTTGCTTCCACTGTCAACGCCGTCACGTTCATGTGGTTGTTGCTGACGATCATTAGTAACAGTTGATATAAAAAAAAATGACATGTAGGCGAATTAAATGGTTATGGAGGGGAGCGCAGACCACGCCGTAACAGTCAGAACCTGATGGTTAATGCAGGTAAGTGCAGGCAATAGACGAGGGTGTAGCCTACTATTGTACACTATTCTCCCTATCATAATTCTATGTACAAACATTTTCCAACATTACCATGGGTTACCATGGGTTGAAAAACTGAATATGGCAGTTTTCAGGATGAATCAAACCACTGTATTTTTTATTAAAGGCTCTCCAAACCTGTGTTTTATGATTCATAAATACTTTCCTAACCCTAAATAATCTACAAGATCAGACTATTTTTAAATCTAACAATTGGTGCTAAAACGGGGTGGCAGGTAGCCTAGCGGTTAAGAGTGTTGGGCCAGTAACCGAAAGGTCGCTGGTTCGAATCCCCGAGCCGACTACATGAAAAATCAGCAGATGTGCCCTTGAGCAAGGCACTTAACCCTATTTGCTCCTGTAAGTCGCTCTGGATAAGAGCGTCTGTAAATGTGAAATGGAGACGAAAATGCATGTATTTAGACGGCTTTCTTTCATTGGTCCCTAATATTCCGAACCCATTCTCTCAATATATTCTAGTGAGTCTGTCGACAAAATTACACCGTATTTAAAGGGATGGCTTAAGATAAATGTACTGAAAACCCTACTGAATGAAAATGCCACAAGAAAATCTGTTGGCCAGCAAGTGGGAGGGTTTTCAGCGGTTGAATAAAATGTATTCAGCCACACCTGCAGAGCGCGTTACGCGACTGAATAAGGTAAGTCTGAATACCAAATACTGAGAAGTGAGTAAGAAAGGCGCACATTTTCTAAGTCTGAATCGGCCTCTTGGAGACTAGATGGAAGACAACATGTTGATGTCTCACATAACTAAGACTACGTCCCAAATGACACCCTATTCCCTATATAGTGCACTAAGTTTTACTAGGGCCCATAAGGCTCTTGTCAAAAGCAGTGCACTATATAGGGAATAGGGTACCATTTGGGACTCACTCCAAATGACCCACATCACACATTTAAGTCATTTAGCAGACGCAAGAAAAGAAAGCCTTTTGTGTGTATGGGGACACAGAGGAACAAACATTAGATCAAACCCCTCGGGCAAAAGGAAGAGAGGACCCGAAAGAAAGAAATAATCCAAAAAGAAGGAAGAAGGAGAGAAAGACACAAAGAGAGAGTGAGAGAGACAGAGAGAGAGAGAGACAGAGAGAGAGAGAGAGAGAGAGAGAGAGAGACAGAGACAGAGACATAGAGAGAGAGAGAGAGAGACAGAGAGAGCGACAGAGAGAGAGAGAGACAGAGAGAGAGATACATAGAGAGAGATACATAGAGAGAGAGACAGACAGAGAAAGAGAGAGAGAAGGAGAGAGAAAGAGAGAGACAGAGAGAGAGAGAGAGAGAGAGAGAGAGTGAGAGAGACAGAGAGAGAGAGACAGAGACAGAGACAGAGAGAGAGAGAGAGAGAGAGAGAGAGTGAGAGAGACAGAGAGAGACAGAGACAGAGAGAGAGAGAGAGAGAGAGACAGAGACAGAGAGAGAGACAAGGTTACATATGCTTTCAACTTCCTCTGAGGACACACTGAGAGGGAAGTTGGAGTAAAATTAGACCCCAGACACATGCAAGGTCACAGGCAAACACACACAGTCAGTCTCCCATTTTAAATGGCTCTTAAAAGATGCAGTAGGCTACATGTGGTGAGGGAACATGATGTAACAGACAGAGAGAGAGAGACAGAGACAGAGACAGAGAGAGAGAGAGAGAGAGAGAGAGAGAGAGAGAGAGAGAGAGAGAGAGAGAGAGAGAAAATAGAGAGAGTGAGTTATCTTATGTAACTGTGCAGCACTGAGACAGACCCAAGCAGAAACACACAGTCTGGAGATCCACACGCCCGCCCGCCCGCCCGCCCGCAACTTGACAAAGTGAAGAAATGACAGTGTAGAACAGACATTGCTGTGTGTGTACAGACTTGAAACTGTGCGTGAGAGAATGTGTGTGTGTGTGCTTGTGAGGTGCAGTGGACCGTGAAAAGCATTTTAACTGTCAGCTCTGCAGTGTCAGAGACAAGGACACTTTAAACACACACTCTGGTTTGGGTGAACAAGACACACACTCGTACGCGCCACACACACACACACACACACACACAATCAACACAGATCAGATCAAGACAATCAGACAGAAACAAACACATGGAGCAACAGAGAGATCGTGTGTGTGTGTGTGTGTGTGTGTGTGTGTGTACTCACCAGCTGGCTGACTTGGTCGTCCTCTCGGTGGAGACCCACTCCCAGTGGTCTGGCCGTCTTTCCCCGTCGTAGGAGGAGCAGGAGGGGGCAGCCTGGAGCCAAGACTCCCTCCTACTGGAGCTGGAGAGGTGGGAGACAGGGAGGGTCCCCCAGTGTTGCTCGCTCCCCCGGCCCCCCTGCCCTTGACCTGTGGCAGCTGCCTGGCCGATGAGGTCCCCAGCTTGGAGGAGACCTTCTGCAGAAAGAGCTGTCGTTTAGTTACCGCGTCCCAGCCCATGGGGCCCAGCTCGGAGCTGCGCACCGAGACCATGGTGTTGGCCATTACAGAGTCGGAGGCAGAAATGTGGAAGTAGACGCACACAGGCAGGAGGAGTGAGAAGGAGGGGGAGGAGAGAGAGAGAGAGGGAGGGAGGAGGAAGGAAGGGGAAATAGGAGTAGGCTGGAACTCTGAGGTAAAAAATGTTGCTATTGTACTACATTCCCTCTGGGATTCACTGCTGGGACCAGTTTCTCTCTCTCTTTCTTTCCTCCCTCATTCTTTCCTCTCCCTCTTTCAAATTCCTCCCTCTTTCGTCTTCTATAAACACAGGGTACATATGGAGTGAGTTTGCAGGCGAGTTTTCAAAGAAAATACTTAACTGACTACTATAAATGTTCCGACTATTCTTAGGCTGTTCAGAACAGTTTGACAAATGGCTTTTGCCTTCATATGAGAAGTGTCTGAGAAACAAATCTGTCCTGAGGACAGTTTCAAACTGAGAACAGAATGTGGCGGAACATTCTCAACAACCGACGTGTCACACACACACACAGATGTCAAGACATTCCATAGAAAATGATTGGGCTCGCTGCACTTCATGTTGTCGTTCAACAGAACCCAAAAACAAAAACCGTCTGTGTTCAATGTTCAACAGTATAACTGGTCTTGAAAACGCTCTGCAGTGAATGATACAGTTGACATTTAAACCCAAAGCCCTCTAGCCAGGGATTACTTAAGCCTGAATAACAACATAGTTAAGTCATGTGATGACATGCTCACAGCCAGACTTCAGACTTGCCTGAGCAACTATTCAATCACGCCACTCACAAACACAGGAAGAGTTGAAACCTGTCAATGGTTTTAAAGGAAAAATGCCAACAAAAAACCACTCCCTCACCTAAAACCACTGCTCCAAACCGTTTAGGGATGAAACCAGCCTTGGGTTTGGTCTATACATGCGTCATATCATCATGATAAAGTACAGTATGTTCCTGGTGACTGCAAATCTCAGTCAGTTCACTAACAGGCCCTGTTGTGGATACTAAAAATACATCCTTCCTAACTTCTTGGAGGAAATCACTGATCTGACCAAGTTGAATTGGGTGAGGGCAATCTGGTGTGGGGTCTTCTATCATGTGACGTACTGATCAGTGTTTACATCAAGGGAGAGAGAGAGAGAGAGAGAGAGAGAGAGAGAGAGAGAGAGAGAGAGAGAGAGAGAGAGAGAGAGAGAGAGAGAGAGAGAGAGAGAGAGAGAGAGAGAGAGAGAGAGAGAGAGAGAGAGAGAGAGAGAGAGAGAGAGAGAGAGAGAGAGAGAGAGAGAGAGAGAGAGAGCTAGAGACAGAGAGAGAGAGAGAGAGAGAGAGAGCTAGAGACAGAGAGAGACAGAGAGAGAGAGAGAGAGAACACACACTACTTACCGTGCCGTTGCTTCTCCTTTGTTCTGCAGGCGTCTCACCCCCTGCTCCCTCTGTAGTGTCCTCTCTAGTACACCCTCCTGTAGTACCCTTCTCTTCTCCATTTGGGACACCCTCTCCAGGGGTCCTCTGGTGCCCATCCACAGCCAACTCTGAACCCAGAGAGCTGCTGGAGGTGGAGCGAATACCATTGGCTACAGTGCCCGTCCTACTCTTCTCTGATTGGTTAGAGACTCTGGGCTCAGCGTTTTGATTGGGTCTGGGTTTGGTGCCCGGCTTCAGCGAAGCTACTTTGGTTTGACCCAAAGACGACCTTTGCCTTTTGACTCCGTCTGGGGCTTTCTTTTCATTGGCTGGAGCAGCTTTTCCCTGCGTCTGATTGGCTGTTCTGGGTGCAGAGGTGGGCCTGGACATGATCTTAGACTTGACGTTCTTCAGGTCGGGTTTGGGGAACCTCTTGATGTCAGTCTTACCAGGTTTGGATGTTGTGGTGACCGTTGTCTTGGCGATGGCGGCGTTCAGTTTGACCCGAGTTGCACCCGGGTGTTGCTTGGTCTTGCGGAAGCCGGGGCTCGCACCCTGGGACCCTTCGTTTGGAGACTGGGGAACGGTAAAGGGGGACACTGCCAAATCCACACCCTTGGAGACTTGTACTGGGGTGGAGGTCTGGGAGATGACGGTGAAGCCTTGAGAATCAGGAGACACTATAGTCTCACTGAGAATAACCTCTAGTGCCACACCAGGCTCAGTGTCTGCTGCCTCCCCCATGGGGAGAACATCCAGAGGGCAGGCCTCCTCGGGCAGATCCACTCCCACCTGAACCGCCTCTCTATCGGGCAGACCTGGTGAGCTCCTGCCCCTGGTCTGGAGGTTCTGGAGTTCCATGGTGACGGACCCAGCATGAGGACTCTTCCTCCCCTCAAGGCCCTTACAGAGGTCAGGTAGTGGGGCGGAGAGTGGAGCTTGGATGGGAGCAGTGGTAGAGGGGGAGGCCGTGTCCGAGTCCTCCAGGATGGACACCCCGCTGCTGGGGAGCCGCTCCGAGTCGCTCAGGCTGATTCTCCTCATCACCATGTCCGAGCTCATCGACAGGAACGACCCTTCCTCATCATCTTCAACATCATCATCGTCACCGGGGATCTCCGTGGCCGCAGAGTCCGGAGAAGAGTCCCTTCTCCCACCGCTGTTGCTCGCCACACTGCTGACGTCATCATGGAGATCGCCCTGGATACCGTTGCTATGCTCCCGTATCCCAGCAATGCTCATGGCGAGGGTCAGGTTGTCGTTCCAGGAGTCCTCATCAGCGTCCACGTAGACAGACACCGAGTTCTCGTTGGATTCCGAGAACTCTGTCTGAGGCGGTTCCTCAGCGGGTGAGACGCCGGCCATTTTGATTTGGGTCGTCATCACGCATTCCATGTCGACGTCCAGGCTGCTCAGACTCTGCAGGGAGTCTGGGGAGGAAGAGGAAGAGGAGGAAGAGGAGACAGGGAAAGCATTGCCATTTTGGTCGCCGGTGCGGAGGAGGGGGAGCCTCATTCCGGAGCTGTTCATGCCCCCGACGGGGACGCGTTCCCCGGGCTGAGACACACTCATCTCTGGCCTGGTCCTGGGTGGTGCGTGGGGAAAGCTAATGCTGCTAACTGCTAAAGACCTCAAAACAAGGTCAAACCACTGACAACTCCATGCTTACAGCAACTCTTGTTCATCTACGTAGGCAGACGTCTATTGAGGAAGGTGAGTCATTGATTAAAGCTGACTCAGATCAACTCAATACCAGTGATAAGTAGTCAGTGGTCCCTATAGGCCTAGGAGTCACTGGGAGGTAGATATTGAAGTGCACTTTTGGACTAGAAGTGAGGAGTGGTCCCCTTCTAAGGCCCCTTCAACTGACCCCTTAGTTCAGTCACTGGAGTGGAGTCCATACTCTTCAGAGTCCTCCTTTGAAAACACAACGACAAGGAAACACAGGCATCAATATCACATCACAGTTATCAATTTATTATCTCCAATGCCGATAAGACTTTACTTGACAGTGTCTACGATATGAACATAACAGTTTCATAAACAGAGACAGACAGAGAGAGAGAGCGAGAGAGCATGACAGAGAGAGAGAGAACTCTGCTGCCCTCTGTTGGTCAAATATAGGAAGTGATTAAACTGGATATTACACCACTAAAAATGCACTACAACGCCACACATTTTAACAAAAGCACACAGTGTATCAACATAACCTAATTACTTATGATATGGAAACTCGTGTAATGCTTGAATCCCAAATTCAAAATCATTTTCTCTTGGAAGTATCTTCAAACAACTGATACCCTGCCATTCATACAGTAGGTGGTATTACAATAAGCAGAAATCTGTTGCCATTTAAACCAATGAGGTCAACCAGCTTAGGACAAAATATTCTCCCTTATTAATGAAACTGGCTTTGATACTCATAACCAGGGGAACAGTAAAGATGCTGGAAAGTTGGTCTCTGTATTTAGTATTGATAGGAGGTGACACTACAAAGAGCCTCACCACACTGTTCCAGAAATGGCCTTTCATAAAAGTTACAAACAACAGCTCTGTCGAAGCTTAGGCAATGTTAGAAAGGCCATAGACGTACAGTAGTGTACGTCCCAAATGGCACCCTATTCACCATTTAGTGCACTACTTTTGAGCAGGCCCCATAGCGCTCTGGTCAAAGGTAGTGCAGTAGGGCAGTGTTTCCCAACTCCAGTCCTCCAGTACCCCCAAAAGCACACATTTTTGTTGTAACCCCGGACAACCACACCTGATTCAACTTGTCAACGAATCATCAAGCCCTCAATGAGTTGAATCAGGTGAGTTTGTCTGGGCGACTACAACAAAAATGTGTGCTTTTGGGGGCACTGGAGGACTGGAGTTGGGAAACTCCAGAATAGGGTGCCATTTGGGACATGCGCAGTATGAGGGTGAATGCAGAGACAGAGACTAAACTGAACTAAATGGAGAAACAGAAAAGATCGGGGTGGCATTCATTAGGCACCAAACGTCAGAAAAACAGACAAACATGGTAGGACGACCTGAACTAATCCGATAGGAAAACGTTTTGTTACGTTGCACTTTAATGAACACACCCCAGATATTTTGCACATGATAACGATGAAGAGGAAAGCATGTTTGCTGAGATACTGCAACACCAGATGGAGTCACTTTGCTTTTCCCACGGAAACAACAACAGATATGCAGCAGGTTCCTGAGAGGGAAAGATCCGGAGAGAGAGAGAGAGAGAGAGGAACCTCCATTTAGCTAGCGAGGAACGGCTAGCAGTCCTCTGGGAACACGTGTTATAAACCTTTGGACTACAGATGCGAGAGCTTGGTCTGAACGAGGAACAAACTGCAGCTCCATATCCAAAAACTAAGATAGATAGCTTGTGGTATACAGGCTAAAAGACTCCCACCTGCCTGTCAGTGTGTGTGTGTGTTAATATGGGTCAGAGTGAGAATGAGAGGGGCTATAATAAGGATCAGTTTTATTTTCATATCCAGGACAGTGCTGCTTCAATGAATGGCCCAGCGACAATAGGAAGCATATAGAGCCTATGAGCTCACTACTACACCTAGACAACAGTGAGTGCGACCGATAGTACTGCCTCACCTAGCGTGTTCTCTATAAACTCCACCCCTATTTACCCCAACAACATGGTCAACCCTACTGCACACTCAAACATGATCAACCAACCCAATACTTGTCAGGTTGTCATGGTATGTGAGAATTAGTTCTCAAAGCTGCAATAGGTAACTTTTTGGGCGACCCGACCACATACACATAGAAATGTGAGTTATAGATCTGTTATTCTCATTGAAAGCAAGTCTAAGAAGTGGTAGATCTGTTCTATGTGCGCTATTTCTATGCTTCCCGTTTTTAAGTTTAGTTTTTGCATCTTTTACTTTGGGTTTTGTACACCAGCTTCAAACAGCTGAAAATACAATATTGTTGGTTATGGAAAATATATTTCACAGCGGTTTAGATGGTACAATGATTCTCTATACTTTACTTGCTTGTTTTGTCACATAAACTGAAATGGCGGAGCGATTTCTGCCAAGTGCATCTTTAACTGACTTGCCTGGATGAATATAGGTTGACTAAATAAAACATTTAGGAAGCCATTCATATGCACAATGATGGCATTAACCACTTCATTCAGCAGGCTAATAGGTATTTCTAAATGCCATCACTTTGACATAATGCCATCACGGTTCATCTGATGCGTGGGAAGCAGGTAGTAGCAAATGAAGGGTGTATTCACTGCATCCAGTCAGTGACCATGTCTAACAGTATCCCCTTCCCTCTGCTGTTCTGAGTTGTTACTGATGTTGTGGTGTCTCTTCCCCGGGTGACCCGGTCTCATTTCTAATGCATGAGTTAGGGCTGGGCGGGCGACTGCAGACCTGAGTGTGTGTGTGTGTGTGTGTGTATCACACTGGCCTTATCAAACATGCATTAGCCCGCTGCCGTTGTGGGAACGCTAGCTGACAGGTGAGCTGGTACACCTGAGACAGAGTCCCACTGCCCTTTGGCATTTACCTCAATCCAGGAGGAGGGAGGTACCCCTGTAGCACTGTACAGCTCTACCATGCTGAGGGGGTTGTTAGTGTTTAAGGGTTGTTAGCGCTGAGGTTTAATGTCAAGAGAATTGTGTGTCTCCTATGACAAAAGAGTGTTATGAAGACTTCATGAATGCTATATTTACGCAATAAGGCTTGAGGAGGTGTGGTATATGGCCAATATACCACGGCTAAGGGCTGTTCTTACGCACGACACAACGCGGAGTTCCTGGACACAGCCCTTAGCCGTGGTATATTGGCCATATACCACAAACCCCGAGGTGCCTTATTGCTATTATAAACTGGTTACCAACGTCTGTCATACCCGCGGTATACGGTCTGATATACCACGGCTGTCAGCCAATCAGCATTCAGGGCTCGAACCACCCAGTTTATATTAAGGTTTAGTTGATTGTCAAGGTGTACAACATTGGCAGCTAAGAGCTGATGTGCAGTCCATCTAAATAAATAAACAAATAATTAAATAAACAAATTAATCATGTGACATGGTGTGATAAATGTCTGTGTGGAAGGAGGGAGGGTGTATCAGTCGGTCAGAGCCAGCTGGAAGTCTCAGGAGCCTTGGTCAGGGACAGGGTCAGACAGGTCTGGACCCGGAGCAATGATGACTGGTCTGCAAACCAACTGGTCTCTGTAGCCGGTAGCTAGGCTCACTGCACGTCGGCAACTGTCATGTAACCTTGATGTACTCCCGAGCATCTGCACTCGTCCTCTGTCATCTCAGTTGCCCTCTCTAAATAAATCAGACCTGTCGTAAAACTGTGCGCGCATGAACGAGCATTTAAAATTTAATGCCCATCTTTCACCTTTTATGGTGACAATAACGCCCTTATTTGCTGTATACTTTGGAAGTATTGGAATTAGGCCAAGACATTTGCTGTAGGCTATCTGACCGTTTCTAAAACAGAAACACAATTGCAAATTGTTGTGGACCTGTAAACAGATAGTTTTAATTCAATAATGTTTAGCATTTACTTTATCCAAACCTAAATATGCTGCACTGCCTGTGAATTCTGAAATATTGGTTTCCTTTGAATATTTACAAACTACAGTAGGCCTACTTACAGTGGTAGCCTACAGTCGTGGTCAAAAGATTTGAGAATTACACAAATATTAAATTTTCAAAGTCTGCTGCCACAGTTTTTATGATGGCAATTTGCATATACTCCAGAATGTTATGAAGAGTGATCAGATGAATTGCAATTAATTGCAAAGTCCCTCTTTGCCATGAAAATGAACTTAATCCCAAAAATACAATTTCCACTGCATTTCAGCCCTGCCACAAAAGGACCAGCTGCCATCATGTCAGTGATTCTCTCATTAACACAGGTGAGAGTGTTGACGAGGACAAGGCTGGAGATCACTCTGTCATGCTGATTGAATAACAGACTGGAAGCTTTAAAAGGAGGGTGGTGCTTGAAATCATTGTTCTTCCTCTGTTAACCATGGTTACCTGCAAGGAAACACGTGCCGTCATCATTGCTTTGCACAAAAAGGGCTTCACAGGCAAGGAGATTGCTGCTAGTAAGATTGCACCTAAATCAACCATTTATCGGATCATCAAGAACTTCAAGGAGAGAGGTTCAATTGTTGCGTCAGGGCGCCCAAGAAAGTCCAGCAAGCGCCAGGACCGTCTCCTAAAGTTGATTCAGCTGCGGGATCGGGGCACCACCAGTGCAGAGCTTGCTCAGGAATGGCAGCAGGCAGGTGTGAGTGCATCTGCACGCACAGTGAGGCAAAGACTTTTGGAGGAAGGCCTGGTGTCAAGAAGGGCAGTGAGGAAGCCACTTCTCTCCAGGAAAAACATCAGGGACAGACTGATATTCTGCAAAAGGTACAGGGATTGGACTGCTGAGGACTGGGGTAAAGTCATTTTCTCTGATGAATCCCCTTTCCGATTGTTTGGGGCATCCGGAAAAAAGCTTGTCCGGAGAAGACAAGGTGAGCGCTACCATCAGTCCTGTGTCATGCCAACAGTAAAGCATCCTGAGACCATTCATGTGTGGTGTTGCTTCTCAGCCAAGGGAGTGGACTCACTCACAATTTTGCCTAAGAACACAGCCATGAATAAAGAATGGTACCAACACATCCTCAGAGAGCAACTTCTCCCAACCATCCAAGAACAGTTTGGTGACGAACAATGCCTTTTCCAGCATGATGGAGCACCTTGCCATAAGGCAAAAGTGATAACTAAGTGGCTCGGGAACAAAACATCGATATTTTGGGTCCATGGCAAGGAAAATCCCCAGACCTTAATCCCATTGAGAACTTGTGGTCAATCCTCAAGAGGCGGGTGGACAAACAAAAACCCACAAATTTGGACAAACTCCAAGCATTGATTATGCAAGAATGGGCTGCCATCAGTCAGGATGTGGCCCAGAAGTTAATTGACAGCATGCCAGGGCGGATTGCAGAGGTCTTGAAAAAGAAGGGTCAACACTGCAAATACTGACTCTTTGCATAAACTTAATGTAATTGTCAATAAATGCCTTTGACACTTATGGAATGCTTATAATTATACTTCAGTATACCATAGTAACATCTGACAAAAATATCTAATAACACTGAAGCAGCAAACTTTGTGAAGACCAATACTTGTGTCATTCTCAAAACGTTTGACCACGACTGTACACACTTCAATTCAAAAGATCAACTGTCTGTTCACCTGTTAAATTCTACTGTCTGTTATAAACCGCGCTACCTTTCGGATGCATAGAGCAAAAACGTTTAATTGTAATAGCCTATCTAATAGGCCCAATTAAATTAGAGATGCGCATGGTAATTTGTTGTATGGCTACTTCGGGAATATGAACTCTTGGCCAGAAAAGGTGAGGAATTTATTCTGCAATGGTTATGTATTATGCTTATAAATGAAATGTTGTCTAGGCTACTCGAGAAATGTGACATTACAGTAGGCTATTCAGACGTAGCCTGAAAAAATCTATGGAAAAGGTGAACTGTCTGTTCTACTGTTAAACTGCACTTCGGATCGGATTGGATCGGATAGAGCAAAATACTTTAAAATACCGTCCGAGATGGTATATTGTAGGCCGATAGTGAGAAAAGACAAATAATTTATACTGCAATGATCATGGAAATGACATAGATTTCTAATTATTTTAGAATGCAAAGATAAAAGAAATCAATTTTACGCTCATCTCACTAACAGACAATAACTGCATCTGGTTATTCTATTTAGCTAGCTGTTTTTTGGTTATTCATAAGTCAGGTAGCTTCGTGGTTAAGAGCGTTGTGGCAGTAACCGAAAGGTCGCTGGTTCTAATCCAGAGCCGACTAGGTGAAAAATCTGTCGATGTGCCCTTGAGCAAGGCACTTAACCCTAATTGCTCCTGTAAGTCGCTCTGGATAAGAGCGTCTGCTAAATGTCAAATGTAATATATTCCTGCACTAGGTTACTTTTGCCTTTTTGCAATGGAACACTTCAACCACTACAAACTGTGTGTACACATGGTCTAAAGTTTGTGGGAGGATATTTTTTATAAATGCCAACTTGGCGCACGCATGTTTTGAGGCATATTTTGTGCGTACACAACGTTTATAAATGAGGCCCCTGGGGAGTAAGAATTTCAACAAGCATACTTACTTACTTTACAGACTACCATGCCGACCACACTAAAAGTGCACGGTTAGGTTCGGCACCATAGTGTGAAGTTCAAGTAGAATTGACCTCTTAGAAAGAGACTGCAGCACTCCTCAATGTACGATCCAATGGATCCTTACATATCATTGGATCAACTCCATTTAGTAACAGTGATTCCCACACTCCAATGACATCCTCCCATCTCTACACACTAGCCTATGCAGGATCATTATAATTAAGGAAACAGCGAGCGGCACGTTTGGTCACAAATGGTACCCTATTCCCTATATAGTGCACTACTTTGACCAGAGCGCTGTGGGTAACCCTATAGGCCCTGGTCAAAAGTAGTGCACTTAGGGAGTAGGGTGCCATTTGCGACTCAGCCTGACTTCCTGGGCTTCAGTCAGAGCTGCGTTCCCCACATCTAAGAGTTGGTGTCCGTTCACGTTATGCTCTTAGGTCTTCGTCCCCCGGGGGTTATGGGTAAATGTACACGCGTGGTGATTGTTGGAGGGGGGAGAGAGACCCTGCCGCGCTTTAGTGCCCGCCTGTCGGGTACTATAAAGAGAGGGATGGAGAGGTGGAGGGGAAGTTGAGAGATTCAGAGGTTTAAAAAAGGCACCACTGCACTGAACTATTAGCCTAGAACTCATAACCTAACTAGGGAAGAAAACTAGAAAAGGTACGCAAGCCAACATTAGATTGAGACAACATGACAGACTTAGCAGAGGTAGCATCAACATTTTTTATTTATTTTATTTAACTAGGCAAGTCAGTTAAGAACAAATTCTTATTTAAAATGACAGCCTACCAAAAGGCAAAAGGCCTCCTGCGGGGACGGGGGCTGGGATTTAAAAAATAATATATATAAATATAGGACCAAACACATCACAACAAGAGAGACAACACAACACTACATAAAGAGAGACCTAAGACAACAACATAGCATGGCAGCAACACACGACAACACAGCAAGGTAGCAACCCAACATGAAAACAACATGGTAGCAACACAACATGGCAGCAGCACAACATGGTAGCTGCACAAGACATGGTACAAACATTATTGGGCACAGACAACAGTACAAAGGGCAAGAAGGTAGAGACAACAATACATCACACGAAGCAGCCACAACTGTCAGTAAGAGTGTCCATGATTGAGTCTTTGAATGAAGAGATTCAAATCATGGACAATCTTACTGACAGTTGTGTCAGCTTCGAGTGATGTATTGTTGACAGACTTTGCAAAGGTAACTTCAATAATAAGCTTTAAGGTAATCTTTAAGTGTCAATAGGAGATTGGGTATCAAAAACAGACACTATCCGAGTTGCCGTGTAGACACACACACACACACATACACACACACATACATACACACGTACACACACACATACATATGGAGCCTAGATGGATGGTGATGATGTTTAGTAAGAAATTGAGAGTGAGGGTTTTAAACACTACCCATTAGATAATGTTGGCAGTGGGGGAGAGTGCAGGTCTCTCTCTCCATCTTGCCCTGTTCCAGAACACAGCAGAGCTGCTAATAGATGACAACTCATCCGGAACAACAAGGAACTAAGACACCCGGAGAGAGAGGAGACTGTGGGCCACACACACACACACACACACACACACACACACACACACACAGGCACACAGGCACACACACACACAGTCTTCCTGCCGGTCTGCTACAGTGTAATCATGTAAATATGACACTTTATCCACAACTGGTATTACAGTGGTGCAAGAGTTCACTAACCAGGAAGTAACCTTTAACGTGATTGGTTTAATTTGACTATTGGTCAATAGTAATGGAGTACATTGAAAACAAACTCCAGCACACTGACGATCTTGATGCTCCACACACAGATTTAATCGATGGTTATACCAACCACTTCGGTCTCAATAGACCTCCATAAATAATAAACTATAACACAGGCTAAAGTCACACAGCATTGGTCCAAATCATTACTATAAAATAGGCTACATCCAAGATGGCGAAGTAGTGCAGTTCAGTTTCTGTCGTGTGTCTGTAAATAGCCTGTAAATACCCTGTTTTTTTGTATTTTTCGTACATATTTCCCTATCAGACTTTTCATCCTTCTACAAAATATACTTTACTGCAACCCGCCTCACACAATGTGGAACGGATTCTATTATTGACTTACCTTTTATCTAGAATCTCCAGTTGAAACTAGCTAGCCAGCTAGCCAGCTAACTAGCTAACTAGCTACTTGCTATTAGCCACAGTTAGCGGTATTTCACCCAGAACATTGGACTTTTTTCTGCGGGATTAATTCAATCACTGGATATTAATCACCGGATATTCGGCCAGTCTGCACAGCGCGTTATCGACCCAGAACATATCAGTTTTCTGCCGGAATCACTGAATCACTGGACCTTTAACTCCGGATTCATCGCTACCAGCTAGCTTCAACTAAATGGACGCTGTGGTCTGGCTAATCATCCTGAGCTAGGCCCATCTCCCGGCTATCTACCTCTCTGTCAACCGGACGGGACCACCTAGTGTTGACACGGAGCCCCGCCGATCCTACACGACTGGTCTGCCGACGAAATCGTCTGATGTGGTTGCGACGACGTCGACCACGAAGATTCCATCTGCTAGCTCCGGCCCGCTAGCACACGCTAGCCGTGGCCTCTTACCTGCTAGTGCTTTAGAAGCCTCCGAACTATCCTATTGCTGTTCACCGGACCTTATGATAACTCAGCTATACAGCTGATGTCTGCTGGACTGTTCCTTTTTACGGTACTACTTCCTGTTTATGTTTAGCCTCAGCCCAAACATGGTTATCTTATTGTTGTTTCGGTTATTTCTAATTGTACTATTTCACTGTAAATCCCCCAGCCCAGCTAAACCTGCCTTAGATAGCTATTTTGTCCCTCCCCCCATACACTCAGAGACCGACTCAATTGATGCCTCTAGTGATACTATCTCTTTCATTGTTACCCAACGCTTAGGTTTACCCCCACTTTACTCATATCCTTCCATATCCTTGTCTGTACATAATGCCCTGAATCTTTTCTACAACACCCGGAAATCTGCCCCCTTTATTCTATGTACCCGACGCACTAGAAGACCAGTTCTTAAAGCCTTTAGCCGTATCCTTATTCTAGTCCTCCTCGGTTCCTCTGGTGATGTAGAGGCTAACCCAGGCCCTGCAGCCCTCAGTATCACTCCTACTCCCCAGGCGCTATCATTTGCTGACTTCTGTAATCGCAAAAGTCTTGGTTTCTTGCACGTAAACATCAGAAGTCTACTTCCTAAGTTTGAGTTATTCACTGCGTTAGCACACTCCGCCAACCCTGATGTTCTAGCAGTGTCTGAATCCTGGCTCAGGAAGGCCACCAAAAATTCTGAAATTTCCATCCCCAACTATAACATTTTCCGTCTAGATAGAACTGCCAAAGGGGGGTGGAGTTGCAATCTACTGTAGAGATAGCCTGCAGAGCTCTATCATACTATCCAGGTCTGTGCCCAAACAGTTTGAGCTTCTACTTCTAAAAATCCACCTTTCCAGAAATAAGTCTCTCACTGTTGCCGCTTGCTACAGACCCCCCTCAGCCCCCAGATGTGCCCTGGACACCATATGTGAATTGATTGCCCCCATTTATCCTCAGAGTTCGTACTGCTTGGTGACCTAAATTGGGATATGCTTAATACCCCGGCCATCCTACAATCCAAACTAGATGCCCTCAACCTCACGCAAATTATCAACGAACCTACCAGGTACAACCCTAAATCCGTAAACATGGGTACCCTCATAGATATCATCCTGACTAACATACCCTCTAAATACACCTCAGCTGTCTTCAACCAGGATCTCAGCGATCACTGCCTTATTGCCTGCATCCGTAACGGGTCCGCGGTCAAACGACCACCCCTCATCACTGTCAACCGCTCCCTAAAACACTTTAGCGAGCAGGCCTTCCTAATTGACCTGGCCCAGGTATCCTGGATGGATATAGATCTCATTCCGTCAGTAGAGGATGCCTGGTTGTTCCTTAAAAGTAATTTCCTCTCAATCTTAAATAAACATGCCCCATTCAAAAAATACAGAACTAAGAACCGATATAGCCCCTGGTTCTCCTCAGACTTGACTGCCCTTGACCAGCACAAAAACATCCTGTGGCGTACTGCATTAGCATCAAATAGCCCCCGCGATATGCAACTTTTCAGGGAAGTTAGGAACCAATATACACAAGCAGTCAGGAAAGCAAAGGCAAACTTTTTCAAACAGAAATTTGCATCCTGTAGCACTAACTCCAAAAAGTTTTGGGACACTGTAAAGTCCATGGAGAATAAGAGTACTTCCTCCCAGTTGCCCACTGCACTGAGGCTAGGAAACACTATCACCACCGATAAATCTACAATAATCGAGAATTTCAACAAGCATTTTGCTACAGCTGGCCATGCTTTCCATCTGGCTACCACTACCCCGGCCACCAACTCTGCACCCTCCGCTGAAACTTGTCCATGCCCCCCCCCGCTTCTCCTTCACACAAATTCAGACAGCAGACGTTTTGAAAGAGCTGCAAAATCTGGACCCCTACAAATCAGCTGGGCTAGACATTCTGGACCCTTTCTTTCTAAAACTAGCCGCCCGAAATTGTCGCAACCCCTATTACTAGTCTGTTCAACCTCTCTTTCATAACGTCTGAGATCCCCAGAGATTGGAAAGCTGCCGCGGTCATCCCCCTCTTCAAAGGGGGTGACACTCTAGATCCAAACTGCTACAGACCTATATCCATCCTGCCCTGCCTTTCGAAAGTATTTGAAAGCCAAGTTAACAAACAGATCACCGATCATTTCGAATACCACCGTACCTTCTCCGCTATGCAATCCGGTTTCCGAGCTGGTCATGGGTGCACTTCAGCCACACTCAAGGTCCTAAACGATATTATAACCGCGATTGATAATAGACAGTACTGTGCAGCCGTCTTCATCGACCTGGCCAAGGCTTTTGACTCTGTCAACCACCGCATTCTTATTGGCAGACTAAATAGCCTTGGTTTCTCAAATGACTGCCTCGCCTGGTTCACCAACTACTTCTCAGATAGAGTTCAGTGTGTCAAATCGGAGGGCCTGTTGTCTGGACCTATTGCAGTCTCTATGGGGGTGCCACAGGGTTCAATTCTTGGGCCGACACTTTTCTCCGTGTATATCAATGATGTCGCTCTTGCTGCTGGTGACTCTCAGATCCACCTCTACGCAGACGACACCATTTTGTATACATCTGGCCCTTCATTGGACACTGTGTTAACAAACCTCCAAACGAGCTTCAATGCCATACAACACTCCTTCAGTAGCCTCCAACTGCTCTTAAACACTAGTAAAACTAAATGCATGCTTTTCAATCGAACGCTGCTGGCACCCGCCCACCCGACTAGAATCACCACTCTTGACGGGTCTGACCTAGAGTATGTGGACAACTACAAATACCTAGGTGTCTGGTTAGACTGTAAACTCTCCTTCCAGACTCACATAAAGAATCTCCAATCCAAAGTTAAATCTAGAATCGGCTTCCTATTTCGCAACAAAGCCTCCTTCACTCATGCTGCCAAACATGCCCTCGTAAAACTGACTATCCTACCGATCCTTGACTTCGGCGATGTCATTTACAAAATAGCCTCCAACACTCTACTCAGCAAATTGGATGTAGTCTATCACAGTGCCATCCGTTTTGTCTCCAAAGCCCCATACGCTACCCACCACTGTGACCTGTACGCTCTTGTTGGCTGGTCCTCACTACATGTTCGTCGTCAAACCCACTGGCTCCAGGCCATCTATAAATCACTGCTAGGCAAATCCCCGCCTTATCTTAGCTCATTGGTCACCATAGCAGCACCCACCCGTAGTCTGCGCTCCAGCAGGTATATCTCACTGGTCATTCCCAAAGCCAACACCTCCTTTGGCCGCCATTCCTTCCAGTTCTCTGCTGCCAATGACTGGAACGAATTGCAAAAATCTCTGAAGCTGGAGACTCTTATCTCCCTCACTAACTTTAAGCATCAGTTGTCAGAGCACCTTACCGATCACTGCACCTGTACACAGCCCATCTGAAATTAGCCCACCCAACTACCTCATCCCTATATTGTTATTTATTTTGCACCCCAGTATCTCTATTTGCACATAATCTCTTGCACATCTAGCATTCCAGTGTTAATACTATTGTAATTATTTTGCACTATAGCCTATTTATTGCCTTACCTCCATAACTTGCTACATTTGCACACACTGTATATATATTTTCTGTTGTATTTTTGACTTTATGTTTTTTACCCCATATGTAACTCTGTGTTGTTGTTTTTAATCGCACTGCTTTGCTTTATCTTGGCCAGGTCGCAGTTGTAAATGAGAACTTGTTCTCAACTGGCTTACCTGGTTAAATAAAGGTGAAATAAAAAATAAAAAAAATAAAAGTCACACAGCGTTGGTCCAAATCATTCCTATAACACAGGCTAAAGTCACACAGCGTTGGTCCAAATCATTCCTATAACACAGGCTAAAGTCACACAGCGTTGGTCCAAATCATTCCTATAACACAGGCTAAAGTCACACAGCGTTGGTCCAAATCATTCCTATAACACAGGCTAAAGTCACACAGCGTTGGTCCAAATCATTACTATAACACAGGCTAAAGTCACACAGCGTTGGTCCAAATCATTCTCCTACAAGATTCCCCCCTACATTGTAATCTTCACAGTACGACAGTAAATTGAATGATTTAATTTAATGTAATATTGACCAAGACTGGGAAGATTGAGACATCTAGTGAAAATTATATGATAAAAGTAAACCTAGGGATTTTAAATATCCCAAATGACTGTGTTAGTGCCAGTGGTCATACCGTAGCCTACCTCCCAAGGCTCCTGGACATTACGCAATCAGACCAAACAACGACATCACTTCCTGTTGGAGCCGAGACTCGAACTTTGGCAGTTACTTCAGCATCTATGCCTAACTATTGCATTACGTCATTTGAAGATCACAGAATGAAAAAATAAAATAGGTCAAAGTAATGCCATTAGTAAACCCATACAGGAAAATATCAAAACTTCTATAATGAACCTTCCTCTCTCGTTATCCCCCTCTACAGACTCAACAGAAAACATGTCTCTCATTCCAGGAAGATTAGTCTAGGTTTCCTCTTTACTCAGGTTGGTTGTCATGCACTTGTAAGGCTAACGACACCTTGCTTTCACCGTCACTAATCTGACTGGAGATCAGAACAGCCCTAAAGCTTGTTCCACAGCGTCCGCAGTTGCCCTAACCCTCAGTCAGTCAGTCAGTCAGTCAGTGAGCGCAGTCAGTCAGTCAGTGAGCGCAGTCAGTCAGTCAGTGAGCGCAGTCAGTCAGTCAGTCAGTGAGCGCAGTCAGTCAGTCAGTGAGCGCAGTCAGTCAGTCAGTCAGTGAGCGCAGTCAGTCAGTGAGCGCAGTCAGTCAGTCAGTCAGTCAGTCAGTGAGCGCAGTCAGTCAGTCAGTCAGTCAGTCAGTCAGTCAGTGAGCGCAGTCAGTCAGTCAGTCAGTCAGTCAGTCAGTGAGCGCAGTCAGTCAGTCAGTCAGTCAGTCAGTGAGCGCAGTCAGTCAGTCAGTCAGTCAGTCAGTCAGTCAGTCAGGGCTTCGGGGTACAGCAGCTCCAGAAAGGGAGGCTGGGAATGCTCTTTCCCTGTTGGGGAACATAAAGTGTTACAACTATATCTATTCATCCACTCTCTCCCTCCCCCTCTTCCTCCCTCCCCCTCTTCCTCCCTCCCTCTCCTCTCTTGTGTCTGGTCGAAACAGCATCAGCCGGAGGAATGGTGCAGTGTTCCTGTAGGATTAGCAGCTGGTTGGGTCACCTCCCTGTGTGTGTGTGTAGCTATTCCGTGGGCTATAATCACCCTCACACTGGTCAGTGCCAGCCACAGCTTATTCCATTCCGTCCTGTTGGAAGCTACTAAGCCTACTCAGCTCTTTCCTATTGGGGTATTCATTCATATTTTAAATACAACACATGGTCCTTTCTCCGATTAAACCGTTGTTTAATGGATAAGCCATTCATGTTTTTCAGCTTAGACTTTCCATGCGAGGCATCAAAGTTCACATTAAAGGCACAATCAATACTTGTCATCACTGGCTGATTTACGTCAATGTTACCAGACTTTACAACAGTCATAGAAATCTTTACATATGCTTGGTTACAACACCTGTACTTTCCCATAATTTCAACTAATCAGAAACGGAACAAAATTACCCAACGTGTTGATTACATTCAATGTTAACTACCTTTTCAATAAATCCATATCTCTGCTCACTGATACTTGCTGAGAAGTGCACAGTACAGCAGATCTATCTGATATGCACACCTTATCCTCATGGGAACGAATCTTGGTCAGGCCTTTGCTTTCCTCTGTATCACACCATGTCTACTGATATCAGACTGTACCTTGAAGCTCTGCATTTCAACACTCCCCTCGGCAGCTCCACTGCCTGTCTGAACTAAAACTCACCCTGAGCTCCTTCATTATTGACATGTCGGTAACCATGTCAATTCATCGTTAATGCGTCTCACGGCAATAGATCCTGGCTTCCCTATGGCTGTGGTAACAATAGAATGATTAGATACTTAGACTCGATTTCTATGGTGCCAACAGGCTCTGTCTAATCAGGAAGGCAGACGGCACCAAGGAATGAAAATGAAGAAACAGTCAGATGCTTCATAATACCCTGTGTCTTTCCATTCCTAGGACAGCACCTCGGTCTAGCTGAGAACGCTGTCAGAACAAAAGTGGTTGCCATAGGAATGAGTAGCGTGCTAGGTCACCCACAGACAAGGACGAGACGTTTCAGGAGAACGGTACCCTATCAGAATACAAACATTGCTGTATCTGTGGGGTCGGAAAGGAACAAGTGCTTCTACAGACTGTGTGTGTGTGTGCGTGTGTGAAATCTCACACTGTTTTAAGAGGCAGACAGTATTTGTTTGTGTGTGAATGCGACACTCTCTGACCGTTAAGGAGTGCGTGTGTGTGCACGTCACACTGTTTGCACCCGGCGACATCATTAACGAGTGTGTTGACCCTGTGTATTTAGCCCTGTGCTGTGTAACAGTGACGAGTGTCCCGGCCACACACACACACACACACAATCAATCTAGTCTCTTAATAACGTCAGAGAGAGGTGCTGGATAGCTGCCAAACCAGCTACCTACCGAGCAGAACATTACAGTACAGAGCTCATAGCTAATATATGGATCAGACTGCAACTTTATACAATTCACCATACATGCAGATGGAATCCATGCCCATAGGCAGGCTGATTAAAAACAATTTATGCTCAGTCAGTCTGTTAAAAACAATTGATGCTCAGTCAGTCTTATGTGACATGCTAATAAAGGACATCAATCTCATGTACAGGAGAGTCAATATTAAGTTATAGCTAACTACTACAACAGTACTGGTGCCAGGTAACCTAGCGGTTAAGAACATTGGCCAGCAACCTCGAATCCCCGACCTGACTGAGTGAAAAATCTGTCGATGTGCCCTTGAGCAAGGTACTTAACCCTGATTGCTCTGGATAAGAGCATCTGCTAAATGACTCAAATGTCAAATGTACTGGAACATAGGTTAATTATGTAAAATCAGTAATAACATCCTGAACAACTTGTTTCAGTTCAAAACTTTTATCCAAATACCCAGGCTGAAATCAGACTGAAATATGCCCCCGAGTCAAGACAAAGTTAACATGTAAAGCTATCTACCTCCACACACACAACTCCATCATACAAAGTACTGTTGGTCCAGCCATGACTTACCCAGATATCCAGCCCCTCTGTAAGCTGAGAGAAAACACAGCCAGAATGGTGCTGCTTCTCCTTTTACACACTCCCTCTTTTTCCTAGCGCTCACTTAGCGCTCTCCCATGAACGCTCCCACACACACACACACACACACACACGCGCTGCTGCGCAGTTAATGTGGTGGTAGAGTTGTCCCCGCCATGTCCGATACTATCAGTGTTCTACTCATACTGCCGAGGTTCAGAGAGAGAGAGGGAACCACCCCTCCCCTTCGGTTCTGAAGCTCAGCTAGGCGGTGCTGCAGTAACTAACCCCACAGCCTCTCAGAGAGAGAGAGAGGGAGGGGGGAGTAGTGTGTTTGTGTGTGTAAGGCAGCCGTGGAATGTGTTTTCCCCCTTACCGTGAGCACCTCATGCCAGCAGCAGCAGCTCTCCTCGACTTGCTCCACGACACACACACACTTCCAGCACGTGCACACACACACCTCCTCCTAAAGCACACACACAGCCAGCCATGTTCAAGATCTAACTTAGAGTGGGAGGGGAGAGTTCAGTTATGTTGACACTGTTGGAGAGAAGTGTGTGTGTGTGTGTGTGTGTGTGTGTGTGTGTGTGTGAGTGAGTGAGTGAGTGAGTGAGTGAGTGAGTGAGTGAGTGAGTGAGTGAGTGAGTGAGTGAGTGAGAGAGAGAGAGAGAGAGAGCAGGTAACCACCCCCTCCCCCCTCCCAAAGTGGGAAGAGCCTGTTCCCACCAAGCCAAATCAGCATTCACTGTTGCTAAGCAGCCAAAGTCTCCCACCCTTATTTGCTGCAGCAGAAAGTAGCGCCAGGCTCTGGAGGGAAATGGAGGGAAGGGAAAATACAGCAGACAATTACAATATGTGACATGCTGATACACAGGGCTATTGACTGGCTAGTCCCGTGTAAATAGATGACAATATGTGACATGCTGATACACAGGGCTATTGACTGGCTAGTCCCGTGTAAATAGATGACAATATGTGACATGCTGATACACAGGGCTATTGACCGGCTAGTCCCGTGTAAATAGATGACAATATGTGACATGCTGATACACAGGGCTATTGACCAGCGAGTCCCGTGTAAATAGATGACAATATGTGACATGCTGATACACAGGGCTATTGACCAGCTAGTCCCGTGTAAATAGATGACAATATGTGACATGCTGATACACAGGGCTATTGACCAGCGAGTCCCGTGTAAATAGATGACAATATGTGACATGCTGATACACAGGGCTATTGACCAGCGAGTCCCGTGTAAATAGATGACAATATGTGACATGCCGATACACAGGGCTATTGACCAGCTAGTCCCGTGTAAATAGATGACAATATGTGACATGCCGATACACAGGGCTATTGACCAGCTAGTCCTGTGTAAATAGAGATTACACACATGCATGCGCCCACACACACACACACACACAGACACACAGAGCTGCGTGAGACATGTTCATTGCCCTAACCCGCGCAGGCAGGCTCAGTGGAACCATCAGAACGCCATGGCGATATGAAGATGACAGGAGGACAGGAAGAGGTCATTCTCTCCAAAGAAGACAGAGAAAGACACAGCTCGGTATTCAGGAAAACATCTCTATCTCCATGACGACAGACTCACTTGATATCTCTAGAAATATATTATTCCACGGTATCTTATGAGGACACACTGTTAGTGTCCTTACTGCATTACTGGAGCCAGCACAGCAACATTTCCATTTTAAAACAGTCTCTGTAAATTGGAATGACATTGAAATGGCAATCGATTGCATAACACACACACACACAGAAAACTCACAGAAAACACAAAAGGAAGGAGACCATGTAAATAAGCAGAGAGGATAGGTCCGAACAAAGAGCAACACACACCCAAGACTCATTCTTCCCACACGGTGAGAAAATGTAGACTTTACACGAAAGGGAGCGAGAGACAGAGAAAGAGACAGAACGAGAGAGAGACAGAGACAGAGAGAGAGAGAGAGAGAGAGAGATGTTGGGTTCTCCCAATAGATCAACATCACCCTACTGTATCTAACTAAACCATGAATGAACAAACACTAGATGTTTGACAAGAGCAAAGTTCCAATATCCGCCACACGTGTTGCAGCTTAGAACTGAAAATCTATCCAGAACTTTTCCACATCAAGAAGCACATAGGGCTGGGAAGGGAATTAGCCTACATGTCCTGTGAAGTTCAGGGGTAAGCTGGCTGCAGCTACAGACCAAGTGGTTTAAAATAATTCACACAAAGATCAAGGGATGGAAAGGTTAAAGGCCTGAAAACAGTAATAACTCAATCACATATTTATATGTGGAGAATGGCATCATCAACCAATCATTCCATGACTTATCTGATTAAATAATGAGTAAATAAATCAAAAGATTGACCGGTAGCAACTGCAAAAAACCAAACCATAATCACTACTTTCAGATACATTTTCTTCAAGTCCAGGCATGTTACAGCCGTGTGGAAAATAATCAGATTAATTTTGATTCAATTAATAAGGATGCTGAATAATTCAAAGCCAAGCCAGCATTTCTTATGTTAAAGCTCAGTTAAGAGTTAAAGGCTATGGAATCACAAGATCAGAGGGAAAACACACACAAGCTGATTAGAGTAACTACACTGTGTAGGCGTATGAAGAAACGTAGAGGTAATGTTTGTTTGGTACGATATGAACGTTGAGGAAACGTTTCTCTGGGATGAGATAGCCTGGCTTCCTGGTGGCATGCAAACCCTCATATAACCTTTCACTTAGCTATGGGAATGACAGGTAGAGAGAGCAAGGATGTGTTTGTGTGTGTTTGTATGTGTGTGAAAATGACATGAACTTCCTTCTCATCAATAACTTCACACAGCTCTTTGAGAACTCTCCCCATCTTTGCATCTTTGGTTGACAACATTTCCCTGTAACTAAAATAGTTCTAGCACAGAAAGTTATAGAACAGAAACCATTTGCAACATTCCAGTGTTGACCAGACTCAAAATACAAGTTCTAATCAATCCTGACTGAGAACACAGTTAAGAGTGATAAGTGTCTTTACACCGATGACAGTGTGTGTGCTACATGGAGTCAGCTGTCACTGATAACACACAGATTTAGCCCTTTATCTCTCCTGGCTCCTCTCAAACACGCACTGGTCTATGGGCTGGTCAACAGGACAAGGTCTATGGGCTAGTCAACAGGACAAGGTCTATGGGCTGGTCAACAGGACAAGGTCTACGGGCTGGTCAACAGGACAAGGTCTACGGGCTGGTCAACAGGACAAGGTCTATGGGCTGGTCAACAGGACAAGGTCTATAGGCTGGTCAACAGGACAAGGTCTATAGGCTGGTCAACAGGACAAGGTCTATAGGCTGGTCAACAGGACAAGGTCTATAGGCTGGTCAACAGGACAAGGTCTATAGGCTGGTCAACAGGACAAGGTCTATAGGCTGGTCAACAGGACAAGGTCTATAGGCTGGTCAACAGGACAAGGTCTATAGGCTGGTCAACAGGACAAGGTCTATGGGCTGGTCAACAGGACAAGGTCTATAGGGCTGGTCAACAGGACAAGGTCTATGGGCTGGTCAACAGGACAAGGTCTATGGGCTGGTCAACAGGACAAGGTCTACGGGCTGGTCAACAGGACAAGGTCTACGGGCTGGTCAACAGGACAAGGTCTACGGGCTGGTCAACAGGACAAGGTCTATGGGCTGGTCAACAGGACAAGGTCTATGGGCTGGTCAACAGGACAAGTCTATGGGCTGGTCAACAGGACAAGGTCTATGGGCTGGTCAACAGGACAAGTACTTCAAGAGAAGACTGCTATAAATATCCACTGATGGACTAAATGACCAAACCACATGTTTTGATGAAAGCAATGACTTGGGATGTGGTAGACTAAATGTGCTGAACAGGAGTACACAAATAAAATAAGTAATGTATTTGAATCGGGACTGCAGAACATCACAGTCAGCTACTTTAAACTAAATCTTCCTAATCTTGTTTGAAATACATATTTCACTACTAGCACCACACACACAGTCAACTTATCATGGACCACCTAGCCTGCACTTACCCTCTCCGACAAGGGAACACATTTTTCCCAGGCTGCCACTGTCAGGCCACCAGAGCTCAGAACCTCTTTGAGGACTAAGGGTCCCTCAACCCGGGTGGTCATGATCTAGACCTTGGAGGCCCCCTGCTCCACCAGGAGCTAAACGGAAGAAGTAGGTCAGTGTACTGTAACTATTTAGATCTGTGGCATACAGTATATAAGGCATTCATACAATATAGGCTTTACGGTTCACAAATGCATCATCTACCATTCACCACCAACCACACTGAGCCATTAGACCACGTCCTCAATTATGTGGCGGGTGTAAACATTTCAGCTAACTGCTCTTGACAAGCCACCCAGCAAGTGTTAGGCCTAGTGGTTAGAGGGGGTAATCCAGACAGCGTGGGGAGGCTGTGACATCTATTCCCTCAGCTGTTAGCTTTAACCAAGGCAGATCAGACTAAACAAACAGCTGGCAGGTAGGTAATCACAGGCCATCTCCCTCTCGACACCAGGGCTGCGTTCAAAAGAGCACAACGTTGTGGAACGTTCAGATAGAAATGTAGTATGAAGGACAAACATGCCTCTCTGGCATGTAGTATAAGGTATAAGGAATCACATCAACTCAAGTCATTTCTATCCGTAAAGTTCCACGCCGTTTGCCTGCTGAACGTGCCCCAGCATTTCATCTTGTGTGCCTAGCCAACACATCCCTGCATACTAAGTAGTATGCAAGTTTAGTTTGGATATCGGAACGAAATTACAGTCTTTGTCTGTGTGAATGAAACATGACCAAACTGAGTGAGTGTCGGATGTCTCCGTGCTCTGCCAGTGAGCAACGGAGTCGGAGAGAGCCCCCGCTACCCACCACCCAAACAGGCATGTTGAGTTTACACTGGACCTTTACACTGGAGTTTACACGTGATTGCGCCATATCAGGTTTTTATGAGACACCATTAACCTGCCAGTGAGACTGAACACTGAGGAAGAGGTCAAAGAAAGACGGTAGCCATTTTGTGCCCCTCCATCTTAAACGGAATGGAATTAGACTCAGGTATTTTTCAGCAGCGGTGGTAGATTTAGCGGGGTGGGGGTAGGGGGGTGTGGGTCTTCCTGGGGCATACTTCTATATTATACAATTATGTTTTTAATGCATACAGGGGAAACACTGAAGGACCATTCATTTTGAGTGACCCTGGTACCATTCCTCGTCACAAACACCCACCATGCTGCGTTCTCCACCAGGCGTAGCCTTCACGGCTCGGGTGGCTGCTTAGAATGCCTGACGGGTTAAGGACCCAAAATAGACCAGAGTGAGGGGGTGGAGTCAACACAGACAGTGTGGAGGAGGAGTGATAACTCCCTGAATGGTAGAACTACAACAGACGAGCAGCTAATACATCATATCTATGGAGAGCTCCAGTCAACCTATACTAAGGCTAGTAAACTATACATTGAGGGAAAAAAGTATTTGATCCCCTGCTGATTTTGTACGTTTGCCCACTGACAAAGACATGATCAGTCTATAAGTTTAATGGTAGGTTTATTTGAACAGTGAGAGACAGAATAACAACAACAAAATCCAGAAAAATGAATGTCAAAAATGTTATAAGTTGATTTGCATTTTAATGAGGGAAATAAGTATTTGACCCCTCTGCAAAACATGACTTGGTACTTGGTGGCAAAACCCTTGTTGGCAATCACAGAGGTCAGATGTTTCTTGTAGTTGGCCACCAGGTTTGCACACATCTCAGGAGGGATTTTGTCCCACTCATCTTTGAAGATCTTCTCCAAGTCATTACGGTTTCGAGGCTGATGTTTGGCAACTCAAACCTTCAGCTCCCTCCACAGATTTTCTATAGGATTAAGGTCTGGAGACTGGCTAGGCCACTCCAGGACCTTAATGTGCTTCTTCTTGAGCCACTCCTTTGTTGCCTTGGCCGTGTGTTTTGGGTCATTGTCATGCTGGAATACCCATCCACGACCCATTTTCAATGCCCTGACTGAGGGAAGGAGGTTCTCACCCAAGATTTGACGGTACATGGTCCAGTCCATCGTCCCTTTGATGCGGTGAAGTTGTCCTGTCCCCTTAGCAGAAAAACACCCCCAAAGCATAATGTTTCCACCTCCATGTTTGACGGTGGGGATGGTGTTCTTGGGGTCATAGGCAGCATTCCTCCTCCTTCAAACACGGCGAGTTGAGTTGATGGCAAAGAGCTCGATTTTGGTCTCATCTGACCACAACACTTTCACCCAGTTCTCCTCTGAATCATTCAGATGTTCATTGGCAAACTTCAGACGGGCCTGTATATGTGCTTTCTTGAGCAGGGGGACCTTGCGGGCGCAGCAGGATTTCAGTCCTTCACGGCGTAGTGTGTTACCAATTGTTTTCTTGGTGACTATGGTCCCAGCTGCCTTGAGATCATTGACAAGATCCTCCCGTGTAGTTCTGGGCTGATTCCTTACTGTTCTCATGATCATTGCAACTCCACGAGGTGAGATCTTGCATGGAGCCCCAGGCCGAGGGAGATTGACAGTTATTTTGTGTTTCTTCCATTTGCGAATAATCGCACCAACTGTTGTCACCTTCTCACCAAGCTGCTTGGCGATGGTCTTGTAGCCCATTCCAGCCTTGTGTAGGTCTACAATCTTGTCCCTGACATCCTTGGAGTGCTCTTTGGTCTTGGCCATGATGGAGAGTTTGGAATCTGATTGATTGATTGCTTCTGTGGACAGGTGTCTTTTATACAGGTAACAAACTGAGATTAGGAGCACTCCCTTTAAGAGTGTGCTCCTAATCTCAGCTCGTTACCTGTATAAAAGACACCTGGGAGCCAGAAATCTTTCTGATTGAGAGGGGGTCAAATACTTATTTCCCTCATTAAAATGCTAATCAATTTATAACATTTTTGACATGCGTTTTTCTGGATTTTTTTGTTGTTATTCTGTCTCTCACTGTTCAAATGAACCTACCATTAAAATTATAGACTGGTCATGTCTTTGTCAGTGGGCAAACATACAAAATCAGCAGGGGATCAAATACTTTTTTCCCTCACTGTAACTCCTCTGTCTGAAAGCTTAGTGGTAAAAAGAGAAATAAGACAAAAAATGACAAACATAAATGACAGAAATTGCATTTTAATCAGAGTTACAGGTTGCTGGCTGTTTTGGTACAGTGGGTAAGACAATTTGATCTTTTAAGAGTAAAACAGTAAATAATATAACAATAGGAGAGGCTAGTCCTCCGTTAATGAAAAATCTAACTAGATTTAGCAGTTTAACTCTTTACATCGTGTTATAAATGTTTCAAATTATAGCTATGGTACAATTAAGAGATTAGGAATTGGTGTGGAGGGTAAATAAAGAATTGTAAGGCTGGTAAGAGCTCTTAAGATACAATGATGCCGTCAATCAGACATGGCTTTACGTAACTCAACACGCCCAGACAAAGATAGATAAGTTTGAATAAGGAGTGGCTATATTGGCCTTGCTTGTTGCAGTCTTGACAGTTGATTAAATTGCAATGCAATGCATAAGACACACATGTAACAGTTGGGGAAAATGTCCACCCTATGGCTAAGGATTGGGCTCTGACTGTTACTATCGTAAACATTGTGTCAGTGAGTCAGTGTTTTCATCCAGATTAACTTTAAAGTAAGCACTTTATACAAGAGAGACAACAGGAAAATGCAAAATGAACAACGATGAGTCTTGTCAAATATAGTTAGAGCATATATGGTCCGATTTTCAAAAGTGCATCAGGATTGAGCCATCAACCTTAGCAGCAATCAAATGTTAGGAAATGTTTTGTTTTGAGTGCCAAACTAATAGAAATGTTCATGGGCTAATGTGTGTTTATTACTGTGTAACTTGGTTCAAGTCTTTATCATGGCTTGTCTTGAATAGCGGACACTTTCTTGGAGCCCACTGTGTATGTAGCCTACGTTTTGTTCTGTCTGAGGCTGCGTTGAGGTCTGTTGTCCTTAGGAGTGAAGTAGAAACAGATAGCGTAACTAGCTCCCTGGGGTAACAGCTTAGACATTCATTCACACACAAACACACACATATAAAAAAAAAAACTCCAACAGAACACCTCTTGAGCGGTGCCTCTGCTTTCACGGCTTCAGTTGTTGGTAGGTCGGGGATTTGATTGCTCCAACGTTACTTGGATGACTGCAGCAGTTCTAGAGGTAATACATGCCAACTAGTGCTGACCTTTGGGGATGTGTGCATTTATTCAGACCCATGCGGGGTACTCTCGGGCACCGCAAACGCTTTTGGTGACTCTATAACTTCGACTGGTGACGTCTAATTTGAATGTCTGCCCTATCAACTTTCGAAGGTACTTTCTGTGCCTACCATGGTAACAGGGAATCGGGGTTAGATTCCAGGGAGGGAGCCTAAGAAACGGCTACCACATCCAGGGAAGGCAGCGGGCGGGCAAATTACCCACTCCGACTCTGGGAGGTTGTGACGAAAAATAACAATACAGGACTCTTTCTAGGCCCTTCAATTGGAATGAGTACATTTAAAATCCTTTAATGATCCATTATTTATGTATAGAAGTGGCATTTCACAGCAGTCAGAAAACTTCTGAAAGTGTCATTAATTACGTTTTAATGGTAAAATGTTATTTCCTGTTGTGTATTGTCCATCGTTGTGACAATGTCCTGTGGGTGACATAATGTCCTGTGGGGTGACATAATGTCCTGTGGGGTGACATAATGTCCAACAAATAAATACAAGTTGTTGTCTTGAACAAAATGTAAAAATAATTGTTGCAGATAACATCATCATAACACACAAGTAAACAAATAGCTTTTTATCTAGGTTTTTGTCAAATGTCTCATTGTTACTCAAAATGTAAATGGAATGACACTTGGTTACCATCATTACACAAGTAAATTATGTGTTTTTTCAATTGAATTTCCAGAATATAATTACCGATTTAAAAACATAAGTAACAAATAAGTAAAATTATGTTCTTGTCTATTTTAAACATTAAACATTTAGCCCTATATTATCATTAATTATGATGTCACACCAGAGGACAAATTCAAGGCTTTAACACAGGAAATGGTAGTCGAAGGTCACATTACATTTTGAATCGTTTAGACATAGATTACTGCAATTTTTGAATAAATCATTTCCCCACGTTCGTTTTGGCCAAATGGCAACTACCCATATACACAGAGTAGGCCTACACCCTCTCCCTCCTTCTCGTCCCCCTTCACTCAGGTAGTCAAACAGAAGGCGATTTCATCACAGACAGCCTGCCCTTTCTCCACTGCAGAAAGAGAGCGAGCGAGAGAGTATTTAGTTTAACCTCCAGTGTTACCCTATAGTTTCCCCTATAGTCCCTCAGGCAGTGCCAAGAGGAGACATCGCCGCAGCGACAGCCAAGAGCGCTACCACACACACACACACCTCTGCTACTTCCTCTTCCTCCCAGTCCAAGCCATCGGTGTGATGCGATGGCATGGACATTATGTCATGATGTAATTCTTGTCTCAGCAGCCCAGAAGATGATGCCGTTATTGTAGGAATGCCCAGTCATGATGTATTGACCCTGGGATATACCCAGGCTTGGCATAACACACCTTTTACGTCAATGCACAAACGTATTCACTGCCAAAGGAAGGGTACTTACTGACTGTACATAGTGAATGTTCAGGTAGCAGGTTAGAAGGTCCAATGTCAACATAGAGCTTTGAATACCCTGGCTCCAAACACTAACCTACATCAAGCTGTACTAGCGTCCTGTCCAGAGGGTGTACTTGTACATCAAGCTGCCATCACGCTACTTAAACAGGAGCTAGACTAGCGTCATGTCTAGAGGGTGTACTTGTACATCATGCTGCCTCAGGCTACTGAAACAGGAGCTAGACTAGCATCATGTCTAGAGGGTGTACTTGTACATCAAGCTGCCTCAGGCTACTGAAACAGGAGCTAGACTAGCGTCATGTCCAGAGGGTGTACTTGTACATCAAGCTGCCTCAGGCTACTTAAACACGAGGAGATATGCTCCTGCCCATAGGGCCGTTCTGGCTCAGACAAGGCTTACTTATCCAAGGCTTACTGAATTACTTTTGTATACTGTAAGTCAATAATCTATTCATTGCCACTGGCAGCATATCGTAATGTCGATCTCCTGACAGGCCTAGATTCTCTAAGGCTATAGTAGAATAATCTTTCCAGACATAACGTTAGTGTTTAACTCAAGACCATTATACTCTTAACATTTCACTATTTAATTAGGAGAGTGTTTGACATCTTGTGATCAAAGACTGGGGCATGGAATCACTTTAATTCACTAATGATGACAAAAGGGATACAGCCAAAGGGGGTAGACTGCTGAACAGGTGAGTAGACCTAGACACAGGGGATGAGCTGCTACACACACACAACACAACTGAGTTACTAGTGCACATCGTAGCTAAATATTGTATCAAAACACATTCAATGCTGTATACTTATTGGACACGTTTCTTTTACAGAACCTATATTTGTTTCTACTCAGATCCCTCGGACAATGGACCGCCACACTGCCTCAGACTGAACAAAACGTAGGCTACATCCACAGTAGGCTCCAAGAAAGCGTCTGCTATTCAAGACAAGCCATGATAAATAGAATTGAACCAAGTTAAACAGTAATAAACACACAGTAGCCCATGAACATTTCTATTTGTTTGGCACAAAAAAAAAAAAAAGATTTCCTAACATTTGTTAACAAATAACAGACTTTTGTTTTCAACTGAAAGCTTCAACAGCATGCTAGGCAAAAGGGCAAAACTTACCAGAGACTCTACGACAAAACAGCGGCCAGAGAAATGCCAAAGTCATGCAATCCGTTCTCTGCACTATTCACCTGTGCAGACTATGGCGTCATTGTAACCTTTTTAACCTACGCGAAATTCAGATAAAAACGCAGGAATTTATAGATTAGTAGGTGAAGTCCTACAGTCATTAGAAAAAGTTGATAAAAGCCAGGCATGTTGAACTGAAAAGTTGGTGTAGCAGCCTCTTATGGTGGTGGTATGCGTTATGCTATGCTGCAGGCAGAGGTCATTTCTCAATCTCTGCTGCCATCTAGTGGGAAAATACAATCCGTGTCAAATCAGCGCCATTGGTCAGAATACAGTATAGAACTGACTCGATTACAGATAATACAAGCATGGCTTTCCCCCAAAAAATAAAATGCTGAAATAATATTGTTGGGATCTATTTTCTTATAACTAGATGTGATGACTAGCTTAGAAAGAATACATTAATGATTAAACATAATAGGTTTGTGCTGTACTGATATAGATTGTTTAACATAACAAGCTGTGATTAATGTGAGGAACCGTTAGGGGGTAGGCTGAGATAGATTTGTGTCTCACACACACACACACTGCCTCTTTGTTAAACTGCTCAAGGACATGTGTACTGCTACAATGAAGAAGTGCTGACTTTCTAGACAAGTTGTAAAGATAACAACTAATGCCCGGCAACAGGGATGCGCCAAGGGGATGGGACTAGCCTGTGCGCCAACGATAGGTTGGGTAAGTTTAAACCACACCCAGCCTCTATTCTGACAGGCCCAGGAGGGAGCGGGAACTATCTCTGTCAGAGTATTTAAAGAAGAACTTATAACAATAGCTAAGTTCTCTGTCTGCCCTGCGTGGTGTTTCAGTGAGCCCGTATATACGAACATCATATTTACCATTCAAGTGTTTGCATTAATTAAAATACTAGTCTATTTTAGAAGACGTATATTGACCTCTTTTTGTTCCTATACCAGATTTGAATTGACGCAACTTGACAATATAAATGTTGAACTATTCTATTGGGTTATTATCTCTGCATTGCAATTGAAGGGATAAAGTCCTAACCATCATACAAACATTTACATTTCATGGATCTAACCGTTGGATAAATTGTGCGTCTTTATCAGATTCTTGGAATATGTAAAAATGCTCTCTAGTCATTGGCACACATCCTTATCTTGTGAACCACTCAAACTTTAAAAGATATACCTAATCTAATCATACAATTTCCCCAATTCCTCAAAAATTCCCCCCGATCACAGGCTAAGATGACATAATAGGCTGTAGTTCCATGTAATAACTTTATTTCTGAGTAGGTTCACATTCCAAGTGTATTGTGTGTAACACACATTGGGTATGTGCAGGGCTGGCTCCAGGCATAAGCAACATTAGCGGTAGGGCACCCAGTTTTTCTCTTGTTATGTCAGTCACTGACAGTCACTCAAATTAGCCATGTCAGCGAACAATTTTTAGATTAGTAAATTAGTCTAGCCAGCTATCTAAACTTGTAATAATCATGGCCGGCTTTGTGTGTGACTTCATCCACTTCCACATGAAAGCATGTGCTTCTCCCACAATGTCTGAAAGCACGTAAACAATCAACCTGATAGTAGAAGCAGGTCATGGCCAAACACACACATACATACGTAGGCATACACACATACATGTGTACACACAGGAACAGGCTAATATTTGAATAATCTAATTATAAAGATTAAATAGGCAAAACGGAAAAATACACTGATACATTTCACATTTAAATCGGGCCATTCATCTCAAAATTTAAATGTATTCTTTGAATACCTTTATACAAAAACAAAAATCGCCCTGGGATTTGAGCTGTCATTATTTATTTATTTTTTATATTTTTTCAATTGTAACTGTAGTCCGGTCCGTGCTATCCGGGTTCCTTGGGCCGCCCCTGTAATATTCATATGTATAAACATACTGAATTGTAATTGGTTGCATTCTACCATCGTATCATATGGCGCTATGATTGGTTAAGACCACCCAGGTCGTGAGGTCATTTTCAGTTGATCATGGCCGAGACAAGTGAAGATTACCGTTATAACTAGCTAATAAAGAGCTACGTTTAGAAAGATCCTGTCGTACTGCATTTTATTATTTTGTACAAAGCGTACAAAATAAGACAGTCCCTACCCCATTGAAGTTTACATTTAAAATGGTTAGGGTTATGGTTAGGGATGTCCCAAGGATACCGAATAGCACTAGTCGCTACCTGCTCCACTAGCTCATCGCTCAGTGATGTGCGCAGGCGCCGTTGGGAGGTAATAGACGAGTTCGAGAGGATCAAAATCGGAATGCATCATGGGTAAATGGTGACTGAACGATCTACAACAAAAATGAGTCGTTATTATGATGAATGGTGATTTGTAGATCAGTCAATCGGCAGTCTCCTGGAGTCGTTTTGATGCTCTCGAACACGGCCAATCTTTGCCAATATGATCCGTGTTGTTGGATTTCCACTAGATAGCACACCCACAAAGCTATATCGTAAAAATGAGCTTTTTGGTCTTAATTTAAGGTTAGGGTTAGGCATAAGGTTAGCAGTGTGGTTAAGGTTACGGCTAAGGTAAAGTTTAAAATCACATTCTAAGAAGATAAATTGTAGAAATAGGCGGGGTGTATGACTTTGTGGCTGTGGTAACTAGTGACGACCGAGTTGTCATAATCGGGAGTGGATTCAGGGTGATTCTCCTATCGTACAGAATAGGATAGGGGGAACCATGGCATACTTGCGAGGCGCCCCATCTAATATCCAACGCACAGAGAACATGAATCGTTCGCGATTTTTGTACTGAGCCAAGATACTCTATTTGTAAAAAATAAAACCAGGACATCGGATTATTTCTACGCGCACGATTTTGATTGAAGCGGTCCATGATGGAGCACATCCGAACGCCAAAGGTAAACCAACCCTATATTTCCACTTCCATCCTATTCTTTGAGTGTAGGCTACATTATGCTCTTCGTATTGTCCTATTCCTAAATGAAATCGCATTTCAGTTGCGTCTTCTCAAGATGTGACAACGTTTCTGATTCGTGCCATCCCCCTTCTTATGTATCCAATGGCCCGTACATGGCCCGTACATTCAGGATTCCTGAAAATGTAACCATTATATTCTCCGCAATTTATTTTCCTGGTTAAAGTGTTGCAAAAAGAAACACAAAAAAACATTGCTCACATTATGGCATGCCTATAAATCTTGACATTAGAATTTGCACAATCCGTTTCATTCTTGTCCTGGCTTCTTGATGTTTATTCTAGTCTGCCGGGGGCATTTCTCCTATGTGGTTTCTAGTATAATGACAATAGGCCTCAATAAGGACACATTGTTACAGACTCCTGCTGTAGGTTACTTCCATTAAACAGTTATAGCATTCCAGAATCTGACATTCATATCTACAATGACAACATGTGTAAACATTGAGTTCTAGAATGACCTTGGTTTTTTGAGATATGCCTCCACCAATACAGTCAGTCACACACTTCAGTACATTATAGCCTACAGATAGGATTACATTCCGTTTTGACCCCATTTATACTTGTGTGTGTGTTTTTGTGTCTGTGGCCCTATAGGTGGAGAATGTCCGCCTGATTGACCGTACGGCACCCAGGAAAGCCACGTTGGGGACGCTGTACCTCTCCGCCACACACACCATCTTCGTGGAGAACAACCCAGAGACACGCAGAGAGACTTGGGTAGGAACTAGGAAGTGAAACCAGTTGTTTCAACAGACCCCATTCTGACACAACACTTATCACAAGTCGTCTGGCCTGACACTGTTCTGACACAATCCCACTATCTGCCCTGTGTGGCTTCCTTCCTGCCTTCTCAGAAAGATCCCATTGATTCGCTCTTGCACTTTGGAGACACTGGAATCACCTCAAATCAATGGACCGCATCCAATACATTTATTATTTAATGGATATCTCCTTCATACACGTGATGTGAGATTTGTCGGGGTATTTAGGCCTACTGAAGTGAACAGGAGTGGAACCCTTTTCTCAGGGCCGGATTCCCGAACGGGCACAGAGCCCCCCCCCCCCTTTTATGGTTGGGGCCCCCCTGGAGGTCGGGGGCCCCCAGATAGCATATGATAGCAACATTTGTAGAATAACAGGACATTTGCTTTAAAATCTTCTAAATTGTCTCTTAGCCTCATGGAAAAATGTGTAGAATAGCAGGAAATGAGCTTTAAAACTGAAAAACAAATCCCCAGCCTCATGGCAAAATGTGAACAAAAGCATGATGAGCTAAAACTACACATCTTCTTCCCAGCCATATGCCAAAAAAGTGTCGAATTGCAGGAAATTTGCTTTAAAACTGCAACATGTTCTCTTAGCCTCATGACAGAATGTGTAGAATAGCATTATAAAACTGGAAATTTCTCGCTCTGCACTTTGGCAAAATGTGTTGAAATGCAGGAAGTTAGCTGATTTCCCCCCCAAAATAAAAAATCTTACTATATAGAGTGGGGAGAACAAGTATTTGATACACTGCCGATCTTGCAGGTTTTCCTACTTACAAAGCATGTAGAGGTCTGTAATTTTTATCATAGGTACACTTCAACTGTGAGAGACGGAATCTAAAACAAAAATCCAGAAAATCACATTGTATGATTTTTAAGTAATTAATTTGCATTTTATTACATGACATAAGTATTTGATACATCAGAAAAGCAGAACTTAATATTTGGTACAGAAACCTTTGTTTGCAATTACAGAGATCATACGTTTCCTGTAGATCTTGACCAGGTTTGCACACACTGCAGCAGGGATTTTGGCCCACTCCTCCATACAGACCTTCTCCAGATCCTTCAGGTTTCGGGGCTGTCGCTGGGCAAAACGGACTTTCAGCTCCCTCCAAAGATTTTGTTATTGGGTTCAGGTCTGGAGACTGGCTAGGTCACCATGAGATGCTTCTTACGGAGCCACTCCTTAGTTGCCCTGGCTGTATGTTTCGGGTCGTTGTCATGCTGGAAGACCCAGCCTTGACCCATCTTCAATGGTCTTACTGAGGGAAGGAGGTTGTTGGCCAAGATCTCGCGATACATGGCCCCATCCATCCTCCCCTCAATACGGTGCAGTCGTCCTGTCCCCTTTGCAGAAAAGCATCCCCAAAGAATGATGTTTCCACCTCCATGCTTCACGGTTGGGATGGTGTTCTTGGGGTTGTACTCATCCTTCTTCTTCCTCCAAACACGGCAAGTGGAGTTTAGACCAAAAAGCTCTATTTTTGTCTCATCAGACCACATGACCTTCTCCCATTCCTCCTCTGGATCATCCAGATGGTCATTGGCAAACTTCAGACTGGCCTGGACATGCGCTGGCTTGAGCAGGGGGACCTTGCGTGCGCTGCAGGATTTTAATCCATGACGGCGTAGTGTGTTACTAATGGTTTTCTTTGAGACTGTGGTCCCAGCTCTCTTCAGGTCATTGACCAGGTCCTGCCGTGTAGTTCTCGGCTGATCCCTCACCTTCCTCATGATCATTGATGCCCCACGAGGTGAGATCTTGCATGGAGCCCCAGACCGAGGGTGATTGACCGTCATCTTAAACTTCTTCCATTTTCTAATAATTGCGCCAACAGTTGTTGCCTCGTATTATTTTGCTTGTTATGTGCCTTCTCACCAAGCTGCTTGCCTATTGTCCTGTAGCCCATCCCAACTTGTGCAGGTCTACAATTTTATCCCTGATGTCCTTACACCGCTCTCTGGTCTTGGCCATTGTGGAGAGGTTGGATTCTGTTTGATTGAGTGTGTGGACAGGTGTCTTTTATACAGGTAACGAGTTCAAACAGGTGCAGTTAATATAGGTAATGAGTGGAGAACAGGAGGGCTTCTTAAAGAAAAACTAACAGGTCTGTGAGAGCCGGAATTCTTACTGGTTGGTAGGTGATCAAATACTTAAAAATCATACAATGTGATTTTCTGGATTTTTGTTTTAGATTCCGTCTCTCACAGTTGAAGTGTACCTATGATAAAAATTACAGACCTCTACATGCTTTGTAAGTAGGAAAACCTGCAAAATCGGCAGTGTATCAAATACTTGTTCTCCCCAGTGTATATATATATACTGCCAGTCAAAAGTTTGGACACACCTACTCATTCAAGGGTTTTTCTTTATTTTGTATTATTTTCTACATTGTAGAATAATAGTGAAGACATCAAAACTCTGACATAACACATGGAATCATGTAGTAACCAACAAAGTGTTAAACAAATCAAAATATATTTGAGATTCTTCAAAGTAGCCACCCTTTGCGTTGATGACAGCTTTGCATTACTTTAAGACATGAAGGTCAGTGCCCTGAGTCCCCAAATGCGGATCAATAATGGACAGCAGACATTATTACATCATTATTAGTTATTTAGTGTTATGATAAGCAATGCATTCAATAACTGTCAAATTCCATTTTTACTAAACTATAGTTATTTAGTGATTTGGTAAACTAGCCTACCCTTCCACTTCCAGAATTCAAATGTTTTCAACTTAGCAATAGATGTCACTGTGACAGCCGGCCCCCTTACCATTGGCCCTAACCCTTCGATGTTTGCAGATCTGAAGGATCTGGATAGGTATAAGCAGTGTAGTGGTAGAGCTTCCACCATATTGCCACCTTACAGATCTGCAAACGTCGAAGGGTTAGTTGGGGCCAAGGGGAGGGGAGCGAATTGGGACCGGCTGTGAGAGTTCTCGGTTGTCATTGCCAGGTGCTCCACAGCATGGTGGCCAGTGTGGAGCGGCCGCCCACCACCCCTTCAGGAAGCCACCTGGTCGTCCGCACTAAGAACTTCCAGGTGGTTCAGCTGCTCATCCCCCAGGAGAGGGACGCCATGGATGTCCAGGCCTCACTCGCACGCCTCTCCCGCCCAGGTGAGAGAGACTATCACCTCTTAGAACCCATTCACCTGGATCCTGTTCAGTTGGGAGAAAACCTTTTGAATTGGAATGGAACAAGGAGGTACTGCCAGGAGCATACCACCTGGCATCCCACTGCTGGCTTGCCTCTGAAGCTAAGCAGGGTTGGTCCTGGGTGGGAGACCAGGTGCTGCTGGAAGTGGTGTTGTAGACCCAGTAGGAGGCACTCTTTCCTCTGGTAAAATAAATACATAATATATATCCCAGGGCAGTGATTGGGGACATTGCGTTGTGTAGTGGTTAAATGAATCTGAGTTGTGTTGTGGTTAAATGAATCAGAATTGTTTATTGTGTTGTGGTTAAATTAATCTAAATCGTTTATTGTGTAGTAGTTAAATGAATCTGAATCATTTATTGGGTAGTGGTTAAATGAATCTGCATAATTTATTTGTAGTGTTTAAATGAATCTGAATCATGTATTGTGTAGTACTTAAATGAATCTGAATAATTTATTGTGTCGTGGTTAAATTCATCTGAATCATTTATTGTGTAGTGGTTAAACGAATCTGAATCATAGTATGATCCTTTGATAGACTGCTGTAGTGTTTCTCTGTTGTCCAAAAGAGATTTACGGCAAGCTCTACTCCTTGTCCTTCAATACAATCCCAACATGATTTTATCTGATTTATCAAATATGATCATTTGTTTAACCCAGAGAAATATAGCGAGCTCTACTGCTTGTCCATCAATCCCAACGCCAACAAGGAGGAGCGGGAAGAGTCCTGGAGTTTCCTAGACCTGCAGGCGGACTACAGACGCATGGGCGTGCCCAACAACCTCTGGGTCAGCACACCAGCCAACAGCGAGTACAGGGTTAGTAGTATTACAGTCCTCTTCTGATTTTAAACACTATAGTCCTAATCAGATAGTGAGGACAGGGTTAGTACAGTCCTCTTCTGATTTTAAACACTATAGTCCTAATCAGATAGTGAGTACAGGGTTAGCACAGTCCTCTTCTGATTTTAAACACTATAGTCCTAATCAGATAGTGAGGACAGGGTTAGTACAGTCCTCTTCTGATTTTAAACACTATAGTCCTAATCAGATAGTGAGGACAGGGTTAGTACAGTCCTCTTCTGATTTTAAACACTATAGTCCTAATCAGATAGTGAGTACAGGGTTAGTACAGTCCTCTTCAGATTTGTCTGGTTTTGATAGAGTATTGAGTTAGTTATAGTCCTGATCTGATGTTGAGTACTGGGTTTGTTCAGTCTGGGTCTGATGTTGACTACTGGGTTAGTAGCAGGGGTTGGAACTGCAATTCTTTTCCAATCGTTTTGTTCTGAACAGAATCACACATTTTTTTTGTTTCATTCCACTGTTCCGACCAGCAAAATAAAAGTTCTGAACAGGTTCGAAACAAAAAAAAGTACCAGTTTATATAGTTCCTTTCTGTTCCTTTTTTAACCTGTGAAATCAACAGTTTTTTTACATTTAGCTCATTCAATTACTTCACCAATCAGTGTGGATAGAGCAGGCAAGCTAGTTGTTTACATGCGTGATGGACAGACAAGTATAGCCTATGGCGCAACATGTGACTGACATTTTGCGTGTGGGGAGAGAGCGAGAGAGGGTTGAGGAGGAGGCTTGAAGCGCTGTGCATCTTGTTATGACATGCATTATCTGTATTAGGTCCACGGAATAGGAGGAGCAGCTTCTATTGATGAACTTTGAATGTCCTTTGAGCTAGCTAGCTAACAAGCTTGTGTGTGCAGAGTGGCAACAGAATTAAAAACACGTCTTACCTTTTTGTAGTTAATAAATCCAACGTGAAATGTGATAACTAGGCCTATAGTATCCTTAACTAGCATTGAATAAGTTCATCCATTCTTCTCTAGCTAATAAAAAATCTCTCTCCCGATGTTCTGAATCACGCTTGTAACGTCAGTACAGTAGCCTATGCTTCGGAGGGGGGAGGGGCAGGTAGTCAAAGGCAACGTTTTTCAGTTTGCAGGCAGACACTGAAATACATTTCTGAGTGACAGAGTGAGGGCTTTGCATAGGCATTTTGTTGTGGGACTAGAAACAAATGCCTGGAACATAACTGGTTCCCATGCTTTTAAAGTAACAATTCTGTTCCGGAACAGTTGGGTTCACTTTCGTTCCAGGTTCCGTTTCTGTTCCTTGACATTTTTTTTGCTCTTTTCCGGTTTTCTGTTCTGTGCCGTGAACCAGTTCCAACTGCTGGTTAGTAAGATAGACCTCCTCTTCTAAAGACTATTTCTCTCTCTGCCTGCAGGTGTGTGACACGTACCCATCAGAGCTGTTTGTGCCAAAGTCGGCCACACCTCCCGTCATCGTTGGGAGCTCTAAGTTCCGGAGCCGAGGGCGTTTACCCGTGCTGACGTACTTCCACCAGGATACCCTAGTGAGTGGATGAGGCATACTATCTGGGTCAATGGTGTGGGTTGACTCTGGAGAACAGTTTTATGTTATTGTTTAATTTAGGTGATTCGTCATGTTTAATTCTTATATCTGAACCAGTCATTGGTCTGAATATTGTGTTTTCCGTTTTAACATTTCAAATGACTTTCATGACTGTTTAAATGTGAGCTTTTGCTTGGCATGCCAAGACACAGGTAGGATACTTGCACTGTACGAGTAGTATTAAACACCACCTCCTACTCTGAGTTGGATGTCATCACCAGTCACCTCAGCGTCTGACCTCTAACCTCTGCTCCCTGACCCCTTCTCTCCCAGGCTGCTATCTGCCGCTGCAGTCAGCCCCTGTCCGGCTTCAGTGCTCGCTCCCAGGAGGATGAACAAATGCTGCAGGCCATCATGAAGTCCAACCCGGGCAGTGACTACATCTACGTGGTGGACACAAGGCCAAAGGTCAGAGGTCACCATAGATAGACTCTGGGGTCAGGTAGTGTTGATATACTGTAAGGTCAATGGGGGAGTGATGGTAGATGAATGGCGTTTCCTTTTCCTTGAAGCCTCCTTGACTTGGGTGGACATCTGATCCATCCACCGTCCATGTGCTGGCTCTCAGACTGTAGTCTCTCTCCAGGCTTTGTCGATTAAAGCTGAATATCAATGGGCGGCAGGTAGCCTAGCGGTTCAAAAGCGTTGGGCCAGTAACCGAAAGGTCGCTGGTGCGAACCCCCGAGCCAACTAGGTGAAAAATCTGTCGATGTGCCCTTGAGCAAGACACTTAACCCTAATGGCTCCTGGAAGTCGCTCTGGATAAGAGCGCCTGCTAAATGACTAAAATGTAATGATGTCTTCAACAGTACGTATTTGACTGTATTGTGTTATAATGATGAATCATCTCTCTCCAGTTGAATGCGATGGCCAACCGGGCGGCTGGGAAAGGCTATGAGAATGAGGACCACTACACCAACGTCAAGCTGCAGTTCATCGGCATCGAGAACATCCATGTGATGAGGAACAGCCAGCAGAAGATCATTGACGGTAATGAGTTCCTCTTTCCCCTTCTTTTCCAACCATGGGGCGACGTTCTGCTGAACATGTCTTGTATGACATTCACATTCAGTATTCCTACTCAGTTCATGCTCAAAGTTGTCCAGATTCATGCATTCCTTTGGGTTGGTTTGTGAATGTCCCACATGTACAGTACCAGTCAAAAAGTTGGACACACCTACTCATTCAAGGGTTTTTCTTTATTTTTTACATTGTAGAATAATAGTGAAGACATCAAAACTATAAAATAACACATATGGAATCATGTAGTAACCCAAAAAGTGTTAAACAAATCAAAATATATTTTACATTTAGATTCTTCAAAGTAGCCACCCTTTGCCTAAATGACAGTGTTGCACACTCTTAGCATTCTCTCAACCAGCTTCACCTGGAATACTTTTCCAACAGTCTTGAAGGAGTTCCCACATATGCTGAGCACTTGTTGACTGCTTTTTCTTCATTCTGCGGTCCAACTCATCCCGAACCATCTCAATTGGGTTGAGGTCGGTTGATTGTGGAGGCCAGGTCATTTGATGCAGCACTCCATCGCTCTCCTTCTTGGTCAAATAGCCACTGCACAGCCTGGAGGTGTGTTGGGTCATTGTCCTGTTGAAAAACAAATGATAGTCCCACTAAGCGCAAACCAGATGGGATGGCGTATCGCTGCAGAATGCTGTGGTAGCCATGCTGGTTAACTGTGCCTTGAATTACAGCAAAGCACCCCCACACCATCACACCTCCTCCTCCATGCTTCACAGTGGGAACCACACATGCGGAGATCATCCGTTCACCTACTCTGCGTCTCACAAAGACACGGCGGTTGGAACCAAAAATCACAAATTTGGACTCATCAGACCAAAGGACAGATTTCCACCGGTCTAATGTCCATTGCTCGTGTTTCTTGGCCCAAGCAAGTATTTTCTTATTATTGCTGTCCTTTAGTAGTGGTTTCTTTTCAGCAATTCGACCATGAAGGCCTGATTCATACAGTCTCCTCTGAACAGTTGATGTTGAGATGTGTCTGTTACTTGAACTCTGTGAAGCATTTATTTGGGTTGCAATTCCTGAGGCTGGTAACTCTAATTAACTTATCCTCTGCAGCAGAGGTAACTCTGGGTCTTCCTTTCCTGTGGTGGTCCTGTGGTGGTCCTCATAGCGCTTGATGGTTTTTGTGACTGCACTTGAAGAAACTTTCAAAGTTCTTGACATTTTCCAGATTGACTGACCTTCATGTCTTAAAGTAATGATGGACTGTCGTTTCTCTTTGCTTATTTGAGCTGTGCTTGCCATAATATGGACTTGGTCTTTTACCAAATAGGGCTATCTTCTGGATACCACTCCTACCTTGTCACAACACAACTGATTGGCTCAAACGCATTGACAAGGAAAGAAATTCCACAAATTAACTTTTAACAAGGCACACCTGTTAATTGAAATGCATTCCAGGTGACTACCTCATGAAGCTGGTTGAGAGAATGCCAAGAGTGTGCAAAGCTGTCATCAAGGCAAAGGGTGGCTACTTTGAAGAATCTTAAATATAAAATATATTTTGATTTGTTTAACACTTTTTTTGGTTACTACATGATTCCATATGTGTTATTTCATAGTTTTGATGTCTTCACTATTATTATACAATGTAGAAAATAGTACAAATAAAGAAAAACCCTGGAATGAGTAGGTGTGTCCAAACCTTTGACTGATATTGTATGTGTGTGTGTTTTAAGATGTGTGTATGCATGACTGACTGCCCTCTCTTCCTGTGTTGACCCTATAGTGGGCGAGCTCAAGACGCCCTCCATGGGCGACTTCCTGTGGGGGCTGGAGAGCTCTGGTTGGTTGAAGCACATCAAAGCCGTGCTGGACACAGGCGTCTTCATCGCCAAGGTGATACACACGGGGCAGGGAGCGCGAGCACACACACACACACACACACATACACATACAATGGGTATCAATTACATCCTATGCTGTCTTTCATACTGTGATCTGTGTGTAGGCGGTGGCGGAGGAGGGTATCAGTGTGGTGGTCCACTGTTCGGACGGTTGGGACAGGACAGCCCAAGCCTGTTCTGTAGCCAGTGTACTCCTGGACCCTTACTACAGGACTATGAAGGGACTCATGGTAAGGCATTATCTTCCGTTCATCACACACTATCTGCAGTCTACGTAATGGCACACACAGACCTGTCTGTCTTCTACTGTGATCCAATCCAGAGAAATAGTTAGCATACGTGGGGCCAGTTTTCCGGACCGTGGAGTCTCCATGAAGTATGCGTTTTAGTCCTGGACTAGACATCATCTGTACCTAGAAAGATTGAATCTCTTCCTCCTGTCTCCTGTCTTGTAGCTGCTGATCGAGAGGGACTGGGTGTCGTTCGGCCACAAGTTCTCACACAGGTCAGTCCGTCCCACACGTTTGTCTTAGAAGCCAATTCCTAACTCTGACTGTTTCGTAGAATGAAGATCCCTGCAGTGCCATGCATTTCACCTTCTCAAGGAGAGTCCTTCATCAGAAAGAGAAGTGCATTTGTCACAGATATCATACGGCGTGTCCAACCTACGCACCGTGTCCGCCACGAGCGCTTTCAGATCCTCTCACCATGTGTCCGCCATGTGTGCTGCACTCAGGTCAGATCATAACCCCTGTGAAATTCAGCCACTTTAGCAGCGACTGTCTGTCTCAGATTTCAGTTAGGATTGGTGAAGAGTTATTTCACGTCTTTGAGGTGTTCCACTCCAGTCTTTGCATGCTCTCTTATCAGTTGAAGCCATTGGCTAGATTAAAAAGGTAACTGACCTTGATTCAGTTACCTAGAGGCATTACTGTTTAACCAGTGGGTCATAAAATTGCCATGACAACTCCCCAGGATTACCTATTAGTTGTTTAAATCTGTTTAAAGGGGCAATCAGCAGTTGCTACATACATTTTTGGACTTTGATATGTACCCATTGATTCTTTAAGAATATAACTTATAAATGCTTCTTAAACTTAGTTCAACTGTCGTACCCCATCATAATTCAAAATATAAGCTTGTTTTACTTCAATGTTTGTAAACAAAGAAAATGTAAACAAACATTATATAGCCTCAAAACATGGTTCAAACTATAATTTTGATATCATGGATGGTCAGTCCATTGCATACATAGCCCTGTCTATGAATTTGAGAGGGGTTACAACCCTCAGCTTTTCACCAAACCAGGGGCAGGGAGTCCGTTTTGTTATTGTTTCTACTGCTGATTGCCCCTTTAAACTCCTTATGAACGTGTTATAAACTGCAGTCTTTCCGTCTCTGCAGGTACAACCATCTGGAAGGTGATCCTAAGGAGGTGTCCCCGGTGATAGACCAGTTCCTGGAGTCTGTGTGGCAGCTGTCAGAGCAGTTCCCCTGTGCCTTTGAGTTCAACGAGCGCTTCCTGGTCCAGCTGCACAGACACGTCTACTCCTGCCAGTACGGCAACTTCCTGGGCAACAGCCAGAAGGAGAGGAGGGACATGGGGTGAGACTGAGGGTGCCAATGTGATGGAGGTAGTTCAGTGAACCATGCTTGTGTTACACGAGTAACCTTGCCTGAGGCGTGAATACTTGTGTTAGCTCAGCGGGCTAACAACCTTGTGGTTCATAAGGCCGCTACAACCCTATTCCATGCAGGTCTCTGCCTTTCCTATAGCAAGCTCTTCTGTACTGTAACTCCCCTCTCATGTATCACATCTGTTGTGGTTTTCTCCATCGTTGGTCAGGCTCCGTGAGAGGACTCACTCCCTGTGGCCCCAGCTCTGGAAGGACAGAGCACAGTACGCCAACCCCCTGTACAGGGCCGACCACACCCAGACTCAGGGGATGCTACGGCCCAACACCACCCCGTACTGCTTCAAGTGAGTTACTGCACCCTCTAATAGTCCAATAGTCAAAAAGCTAGAAGGACTGGGACACCGGATGGTTTTGATTTACTTTGTGTCTTTGGGTACATCTGAGCCGAAGGGTTGTGGGTTAAAACCGTAAAATCCATCAGATATGGTATGGTTTAGATCCAGAGTGTTTGTTCAATAGTTGTAGAACGGTTTAGATCCAGAGTGTTTGTTCAATAGGGCGGCATGTAGCTTAGTGGTTAAGAGCATTGTGCCAGTAGCCGAAAGGTCGCTGGTTCTAATCCCTGAGCCGACTAGGTGAAAAATCTGTCTGTGTCCTTGAGCAAGGCACTTAACCCTAATTGCTCCTGTAAGTCGCTCTGGATAAGAGCATCTGCTAAATGACAAAAAAAAAAAATGTTTTAGTACGGTTTAGATCCAGAGTGTTTGTTCAATAGTTGTAGTACGGTGTATCTTGTCTCCAAGGATGTGGAAGGGCATGTATAACCGTGTGGAGAAGAGCGCGCCCCCGCGTCAGACGCCCGTCGACTTACTGACAGTCGTGAGGGAGGAGACTCAGCAGCTGGAGGAGGAGCTGACCAATCACCAGGAGGTAGCACCGGGAGGGACGGCCCACCCGGGCACCAAACAAGGCATACAGACACGCTCGCGTAACGCTCCCAATGAACGCTGCTCTTTAAGGCCAATTTACACGTTTATCAATGTATTATTATAATTATTTATTATTATAATTATCATTATGCATTACTATTAACTCGTTTGTGCTGTTTTAACAAATATATCGTTGGGTTTTACAGGGGTAGGGGGCAAACACCATCAAGTCAAAGATAAGTTGAAGAGAATGTGTCTCAAAGAGGGGCGTTCAACAGGAGGGTTTCCGTTACATGTACAGTAGTCTGCTTGTAGTCTATAGACATAGTGATTTATTCCTATTCTATCCCAGACTTACTGGTAAAATTTGTATTATTCTTCCAGAGGATTGCAGCCCTGATGAAGGGGGATCAAACTAAGGGGAACACGGGTCAGAGGAAGACCAACAAAGTGTATGAGGAAGAGTGCAGGCCAGGTGGTCCTCCCACTGGAGATGGCCCCGTCAGCAGCCCCCCTCAGGACTATTGTCCCTCCCGGAGGGGGCCCCCGGGCCCGGCTATGACCCTGCCCCTGGGCCCCCCCAAGGGCCCTGACCCCGACGACCTCTCCTCGGCTTGCAGCGACATGGAATCGGGCGTGGCCGACCTCAGCAGCCGCTCCTCCAGTGGCGGCGACGACAGCAGGGACCCTGACGAGGCCGTCTACTGCGCGGCCTGAGCGAAAATGGCAATCAATGATGGGTTGAAGAGGGGTTTGTCGGGGGGTTGCCTTGTTGACTAGGGCACTTTGCATTGACAATTGAATATCAGAGGTTTCTGTTTTGATGGGGCCAATTTGACTGGATTTTACTTGTGATTATTTTGTTTTCTGTGTAGTTAGTATCGGAGCACAATGTGAGAGCCTGCCGGGTATTGTGGTAACACTGGGTAGCCATAGTGGATGTATGAATACTAGTGCAAAATGTGAACAAAAATATTCCAGGACCAAACGTTTACAGCAAAAATATTTTGTCTTAAGCTATTATGTTTTGAGTTACGATGTACTGTACATCATTTTAAATCAGGAACAAATTGTTTGTACATTTGTTTGTACAGTAGTAGGACTACCCCTTGATAACCAAACTATCAGAAGCATCCGAAATCCATTTGTCCATTCTGTAGTCTGAACAAGCATATAGGCTACAATGTTTCCCAGTATACCATGGTCGTAATTCAGGAGGCAAAAAAACTGAACAAAACGGTCAGAAATGCTGTTGCAAAACGTTTCACTACGTTCTGCACTAATTAACACAACCCAGATAACACGGTCAAACATGGCACATGTTTTTGGAACATTATCACCACCCAATCTAGTTTTATGTTTACTGTCTCGTTCCGATAACCTGCCTTCTCACACAAATGAAGAAACACTGCACTTCTCAACTAGCCTGGATGAACAGAAATGTCAGTGTTGCCATGACTAGGCTTTTATTTGGTCTTGAAATAAAATGAAAGTTGCTGCTTATTAGTAATGAATCGAGAGATATACTCTTTCCTTTGGAAAGCCCATTGAACGATGGTAACTTTTTTGGATGGTTATTCCCATTGATGTGTATATTTAACTGTGTATACGAGTGCATTCACTAGCGCTGTAGTATGTACACTTAGGATACATTAGAAACTTTGTTCCAATCTCAACACCAGCGCACCACTTAGAATGCATGGCCAACACATTGGTTCAATCTGAATGGTATGTGGTTGTGGATATTGTAGCATTAGTTAGCCTGAGTGCCATTCTGTTTCTGCCCGCTTGCCAACTGCCTATAGACGGGTTAGCTGACAACCGCACGAAAACGAGGCGCGCGCTTCAAAGGGGCAGAAAGCCGTGTGTTGTATGGTTCTGGTGGCCAGATAGCTAGCAACAATGACAAGAAACTGCCATGTGGGGGATCATAGGTGGCTCGTTTCAGCTTGTTCTTGATACCATGTCTTGTTTTGAGGCGACTGATGTCACATCTATGCTAATGTGGCTAAAATTTGCTTGCTAGCTAACCAACAACTGTAACAATGTATTTGCGAGACAAGTACTCATTGTGGAACTTGATTTATGTTTTCACTAGACATTGGCTGAACTATAGTTTACATGTTATCAACAATCTAAGCCAACCCCATCTATTTTGCCCCATAGTTGCGCACGCATCGGTTTTGTTGCTAAACAACCAACCTGTCTATGAAATTGTCATGGCTTGACAATGAGCAATGGAGTTGGCAAGAGCACAAACAGATCTGGGACCAGGCTAAGTATTAGTTAGACTGTTGAGAAACCCATGAGCGTCTGCTAAATGACTAAAATATAATGTAAAATGTATGGTCAACCTAGGAAAACAACATGGCTAAATCCAATGGATATCCTTTCCACTTTCGTATTTAGTGTTTCCTGCATATGTTGTTGTAAATGACCTGTTGAAATAAACTCCACTCACTGTCAAAGGGAAATGACATTTGATGGTTTGGTACTTTTTACTCCCCAATTTCGTGATATCCAATTGGTAGTTACAGTCTTGTCCCAACTCATCTGCCTCATGGGACCGGCTGCAACACAGCCTGGGATCGAACCCGGGTCTGTAGTGACGCCTCTAGCACCGCCATGCAGTGCCTTAGACCGCTGCACCACTCTTACCTTCTTTTACAAACTGAATAGAGTGTACATGAGGTTATGAACATGACTGTGCATTTCAGTCACACTGAAATGCAGTACAAACACATACACCCACAAGCTCTCACACATGCTGGTCAGATGTTATGGTTATAAAAAATATATATCTTAGTAAACAAGTGTGTGTTGCTTACAAGCTGAAGGAATCCTTCAAAATCTCTCCGTCTACAAGCAGCTTATTCTAAATGGTTTATTAACCTAAAGAAATTAAATAACATAGTACAAGGTGTCTGATTATAATAAAGCCTATTATTAACATTATTTAAATACAGTATCCATCGTAGTTGGGTGTTCGGCAGCGTTAGCAAACTCATCATCCAAATTCAAGTATGTATGTATGTATGTATATATGTATGTATATATATATATATATATGAGACCAGTCGCAAAACCATCATCATCACTGGAAACTGTATACTGAAATGAGTTCAAAAGCCTAGTTCAGGGTTACAATTCAATAATGGTTGCTTCTTTAAGTCTATCAACACCAAGATGTGCTTCTCCTCTCTTTAGGGGCGTCTTGCTGGTAGATTAAAACTTCATACCTGAGAAGAGAAGATTAGGTGTCAAAAGAAAATAATATGATCAAGAAAGACAAAAATGGAACATGGTTAAACCATCATTGATCTCAAGTATAGTCAGTCCTTGCATCCATAGCTCCGTCAATGAATATGAGAGTGGTTACATTTCTACAGTTGTTTACCAAAACATAGATTTGTAGATGTTTGAATCCCAGATTTACCCTTTAAGATCAGGTTTCATAAATCCATTCATACAGTATGTACTTCAACCAACAGAGTGGTGTTAGTGTGTTTACCTTTTAGAAATGTGTGTGAGGGGAAGGGGGGCGGGGCTTAGTGGCTGCTAGGGAACTGTCCGTGTGTGTTGATGGACTGCTGCAGCTTCTCCTCTTTGGCCCTTCTGCTGTGGCAAAGCTGTACAGCGAGAACACACACACACACACCAAGTCATGAGTCACATCACGAGTCCCAATATGAAATCAAACATTGACTACTGTGTAACAGACTGTATTCCCATTGAATCCCAGTTCCTGGTTGTTGACTTTGTTGCAGTACACTGTGTTCATATTACCACAGAGATGTTCACACAGTGTCTCCATACACAAAAGCTCAATGCTTCCCGGCTCTTTTTTTCATGGACTATGTCATGACCGTTTTCTTCTAACTCTGCTAGTTCAGTTACTGTTGAAAGAAAGACAGATATCCATCCGCACAATGTAGAACACTACCACAGTTTTATTGTGCAACGTTTTGACCACGAAAACATGTGTTGAAACGTTGAACAATACATTTGTAGTAGAATTCTGCAGTGTGCTGGTATCAGTCTTTCTTTCATCACTTTTTGTCAGTTAGTTCAGTTTACCGTCCTCTTCTCCATGAAGTTGGCCAGGAAGTCGTCGATGTCCGTCTTGCCCTCTAGGAAGCTCTCGGCCGTCTCCTCCGATTCCTCCTCCGCCTGGTGGGCTGCCACCTTCAGACGAGCCTGCAGGGCACTCAGACTGCAGCTCTGGAGAACAAGACAATTTCATAGGATAACACTTAAAAAGCAACGCTTTTTTAATGTTTTCAAACCTCAAAATTTGTCGGATGTCAAGCCAAATCCACACCTCACAACATAAGTTGTGTTGTGAATAATCTGTATATATTTAAACCCCAAAAACATGGAAAAGATGAGCACCGAATTAAACAACTCATGGCCTGGGATCTTGTCAATATTGATCTACTTTTGAGGTTTGAAAAACTCTGATCATCACGTGTGTGTTTAGTGCAGGGAACACGTTACCTCACTGATGTCGTGTTGTCTCTGCATCTTGGTCTCAAAGGCCGATTTGTTCTGGGTTAGCTGCTCGTACTGTCAACACAACAAGTGGAACGGTAAGAACTAGTGGTTACAACACAATATACCATCTATTGCAATCTATAGCAGTAGGACTGATCCCGATTCACATTTCAACTTGGGTCAATGGTATAAGGTGGTATCAACTATAACGTTAGTAATAAACTGACAGTTGTCATGAGACGTTCATACAGGTAGAGTCCTATAGCTAACGTATATTGACAGACAGACCCTCTGCGTTCATTAAGAGCCAGTGAGCGTGTATTATTCCGGGTCCCTCACCTTGAACAGCATTTCTTGTCTCCTCCCCTCCAGCTGAGGTTCCAGCTGCAGGTTCTTCTCTGGGAGAGAGATGACCAAGACATGTCAGTGTGTGTCCTAGGGCAGCAGTGAACCCAGCTACAAAACTTTCCCATGTTCTACTACACACTTATTTCACTACCTGCCCATATTAAATGACTGAGGATCTGTGTAACCATAGTGATTATGAGCTTGACACCAAAAGTGGCCCTGGACCAGTAACTTGTTTGATTCCTTTTGGGCTCTGGGGATAGTTTGTGATTTTGGCAATGAAGCCCTTCATCTCCTTACCAGTCAGATGAACTCATGGATAAAAAGGGTATGTCTCTGTCTGTGTGCAGTTTGAAGGGAGTTGTAAGTCGTTTCTGGCGCCATTGCTAACTAGCGTTAGCATAATGACCGGAAGCTCATAATAGCTGTGGTCATTGCTCTAGCATTTGTTTGTGTGTGTACATGGTGGGTCACAAGAAAGCACTAAAGGCTTTGGCTATACAGGGCGTCACTCACTACCCAGTCAGGTTTAGAAACCACCAGTGAGACTCACTGGCCATGTCCACGATGCTGTCGACCAGCTCCTCCTTGTCAGTGGTGACCTGTTTGAGCTGGGGCAGGCACGCAAACAACTCCAGCAGCACGTCCTCCTGCTCACTCATGTCCTTCAGCTGGGACACACTGGGGACAACACACAGTCAGTCAGAGAGGGATATGGTGGGACATGGGAGAGAGAGAAAGGAAAGTGCTAAAATGTAGGTTGATGTGGGATTAAGTGAATGGGAACCCACACGTGAAGGTTCAGAATTGGAATACAATATAACTTTATTGTCCACCCAAGAAGGAATATCCCAGATTGATCATTGGCTGTCAATTACCTACATGCCTATCAGTGAAAGTTGGTGGGAGGAGCTATGGGAGGACGGGCTCATTGTAATGGCTGGAATGGAATTTATGGAACGAAGTCAAAAGTGGTTTCCATATGTTTGATACCGTTCCATTGATTCCATTCCAGCCATTACAATGAGCCCGTCCTCCTATAGCTCCTCCCACCAGCCTCCACTGACACCTATATACATATCATTATACCTCAACATTTCTTTGAGTCGTGTCCTCATATGTTACATTTGGACTCCACGGCCCAAAAAGTGGCCGACGTCTTAAACTCCAGTGGCAGAATGCACATACCTCATTTCAGACAGCTCAGGAAATGTTTCAGGAATCTCAGGCATCTTGTACATGTGGCCGTTCAACCCAGCCTGTTGCAGACAGAGCGATATCACGTCTTATGTAGCTAACCAACACATAAAACAAGTAGCTAAGCACTTGATAATCACAGCAGTACTCTAATACAGGAGCTCTAGTCCGCAGGTGGCTCTGACAGGCCTCAGTGCCTGGCAACCGTTGTTAGGGTATTGTGCTCTTAGGGCTGGCGGTGAGGTGTTTTTTAAATAAAGTACAATATAACAATATATAATAATATAATACAAATATAATAGATGCCCCCAATGATTCTAACTAGAAGAACAGGTCCGTCTGTGGGTAATTGTCTGTCCTGATTAAACATTGCTACATTAATATTAAACATCTTGAGGCGTCTAAACTGCATGCCAAGTAGTCTCCTTAACTTATACATACATTTCGGTATTATGTCGGTATTAGCCAGATATCTACTGGATAAACTAAACTTCAGTGAACCTGTGGTAGTGCGTTTACCTGGGAGTCTGCGGTAGGTACGGGGAGAGGCAGGTCAGTGATGAGGCCGTAGGCAGGGGCTGCTGCCCAGGGAGGGCTGTGAACGTGAGCACCCTCTACACCCACGTGGGGCGGGGTGGGGCCCACGAGGCGCGGCCCGTAGTGGAAGCCCTGTGTGGGGTAGGGAGGCATCCCCGACGGCTTGAACATGTTACTGCACCACAGAGAGAGAGAGAGAGCAGGGAGGAAAGATGGGAGAAACAGAAAGCTGATGAGAATGGGCTCCCTTTGTGAAGAAAATGTACTCAGTTAAATAACACTAGTCACTGAGCTAGTCTTTCTGACTCCTTGTATCCTTCACTGTAAAGCTATGGCAGTTATTATGGCTGTCTCTCATGGGACTTTTTACACCTTTTGATCGTCCTTTCATAGTGTATTACATGCAACCCAAAGAATTTGCCTTCAAGGGCCAACAAAGGATTACATGATGGCATGGTGTGTGTGTGCTACTGACTAAGGGAAGCCGGTGGGGCCAGACATCAGGACAGGTGGACTCTTCCAGAACTCATCCAGGAGACTCTGGATGACTTTGCCCAGATCTGAGTGCATTCCAAACTGAGAACAAATTAACATAGGCCTGTTAGCTTCATGACAAAAACATGAATACCAGATATTTGCATCCATGTCAACACCTACCCTTATACAGACAATGAACTAGTAACAAAACAAGTATGAATACCTAGAGAAAAACATAAGATGGTTACCATTCGGATCACCACAGATTTTGCTTCCCATGTCCCTCGTACTGCTGGAGTAGACCTAAATAACATCATATCTAGTTGAGATGGACTTACATTAGTAATGAGGGGGCTGGTAACCATGGTGCCATTGTTGCTGTCTACCAGGTGATGTCCTACTGGAGGGTACACGCTGACTGCTGGCTTCTCCTGGGGAAACTGAGGTGGAAGCAAGCTGCAGAGAAAGAGAAGGGGGAGAGAGAAGGGGGGAGAGAAAGACAGAGAGCAAGAGGTAACTGAAAGTGATAGTAGCCATTGGTCCTCTGTAGCTCAGCTGGTAGAGCACAGCGCTTGTAACGCCAGGGTAGCGGGTTCGATCCCCGTGACCACCCATACACAAAAATGTATGCACGCATGACTGTAAGTCGCTTTGGATAAAAGCGTCTGCTAAATGGCATATTATTATTATTGAGTTCAGAGTGTTTGAGCCCTATTGATCATGCAAGAAATAATCAACAAGTCAGACATAGCCAGGTAAATGGAAGATTAACCTAGCTGTACTGTAAACCAACGGCAGGATGAGCTATTGGGGTTTACACACATTTTGACACTGATAGGACAACATGCATTCATATGTTAATGCTAACTCTGTAAACGTGTAGCTCACTCACATGTTGACGCTGATAGTTGAGTTGTTGACTGTAAAAGGGATTCTGTACTCCACATCTTTCTGGATCTCTGCTAAACTGTAGGAGAAGAAAACCGAAACATATAACGTTTGATACAAACCAGTTTGACACTATACCTTGAGAGGCGCCAAAACGTCAATCCAAAATTGATTTAGCTAGCTAGAATATTGAAAAAGACAGTGTCATACGTGTATACATTAGACACATTGTTCATATTAGCTACATAACGTTACAATTTTGTCGCCTATAAACTCAGGCTGAATATCTAGAAGAGAGCAGAGAGGTACCTCTCTCTACTTGTAAACAACACATAATACTTTAATCTGACCTAGTCCCATCACTGTCCGTGTTGCAATAGGGGGCACTAACGTTAGCTAGCTAGCTAGTCATCGCACGATACACACTAGTTACACCTCGTGACAACGCTTTAAATAGTAGCAAATATTTTAGCTAGCTATCAAGGCTGACTAGCCACCGAGTTAGCCATAACTAGCTAGTTAGCATTGCTAGGAAGTGATGTTGATTTACCTGGAGTGGGCAGCTTTGAGTGACTCGATCTGCCTTTGTCTTTGTTGCTGTAAGCTATTGAGAGGTGGGAGAGGTCCAGAACCCTTGGATAAGGGGAAAAGCCAGTTCATCCTCTTCTGGCTGGGCACGAGCTTGAACTTAATGACTAGCTAGCTAGCTAGCTAATTAATTAATAAGTTACTTTCCAGCCTCAACAGACAGGGGAATGAGAAAAAACCGTCGAGATTTAGCCAATGTTCGCTAGCCTCAGTACCTTCTAGCTACTTGCACAGCGATGGCTTTCGGTATGGCATATCTTAAATGGTCGGATAAAATAACTATTCAGTTTCTCCGCTTGAAGCGTTTATCCAAAAGTAGCACTGTCATTCTTGTTAAGCTTTGTAGCTACCGAGCACACAAACGGGATAATAGGAAGACAACAACCCTCGTTGTATACGAGCATGATGAAGTTGTTTGCGTACTACCTCACTGTACACAAAAAAACCAGGAAGGTAAATGTACAAATATTTTTTGGAAAAAAGAACTATACTGAGAAATATATTTGAAAAGGCGAAATTTTTCTGGCAAACTTAACATAATTGTAATATGTTTTTTGTTTTTAGTTTTTTTTTTACATTCTACGCATCAGGAGTTGAGAGGTCAATGCGCATACTTCAATGACGTCACCGTTTTTTGACAGTTTGTACCACATAATACCTGTTTCTACTGTCACTACCAAGAACATCGATTGGGCAATAGGGGAAAACCTACTCCAGAACATTTAAGAACTGCACCTCTAATTAAGTTGACATTACTTGATCATGACGTACATTGAATGTTTTCACTCTTATATAATGATAAAGTAAATAGCATTATAACAGCCGACACGGAAGCATTATTATCCAACCTATTATTGACATTATATATAACCCACACATACCAGTTGTGATCAGTAATCTCATTTTTTTATAGCACAAAATATGTCTAACCACTCTGATCATATTCCCTCCCTCAATGCTCCACAAGGAAGCAAAGAACGGTCATCAATGGCAGAGAGCGGATGAACTGAATCATTACTCAAAGCCCGCTTCGCGCTCAGAAGGGAATATCGCATCTCATCATCGTGGGTAGCGAGACCACACACTTTAGAAACACATTTCTCAAGTCAAGAACTATAGAAATGATCCCTGAAAGTATAGTCTTAATTTCTAAATGGGCGAGCAAGGGTAGCCAATGTTGGCGCTGTCATTCTCACTAACGGTTTCCCTCAGTACAAAGCGCACACTATAGGACCACGTGGCCAAAAACATGCTTATTGGGCTACTTTTCATCAATCAATAGGTAACATATAGAATCAGTTATTGTCATATGTTTTATGCCCAAGAAAGCTTCACAAAATACATTTTCAAGTTGCTCCACAATATAACTTCACAAATGAGGGAGGTGCCAGAAGGTACTCATGCAGTTTTTAGGGGACTGGCATTGGCTGAAAAAGTCAGTGTCCCACAATAGACAAAATACAATTTAGATTTCAAATGTAATTGAAAAATGTGAGTTCTGACTGGATTGAAATGATGACATATTTCCTATTCAACGACATTGCAAGGCTGACAATGGGAATATTTTACAGCATTGAAGCCAACTACGTTACATTGATGAACTAGTCATCACATACTAGTTTACATAAACAAAGTAATCTTATATTGAACAATGTTAAGAACTAACCACTCTGATCATATTCCCTCCCTCAATGCTCCACAAGGAAACAAAGAACGGTCATCAATGGCAGAGAGCGGATGAACTGAATCATTACTCAAAGCCCGCTTCGCGCTCAGAAGGGAATATCGCATCTCATCATCGTGGGTAGCGAGACCAAACAGTTTAGAAACACATTTCTCAAGTCAAGAACTATAGAAATGATCCCTGAAAGTATAGTCTTAATTTCTCAATGGGCGAGCAAGGGTAGCCCATGTTGGCGCTGTCATTCTCACTTACGGTTTCCCTCAGTATAAAGCGCACACTATAGGACCACGTGGCCAAAAACATGCTTATTGGGCTACTTTTCATCAATCAATTGGTAACATATGGAATCAGTTATTGTCGTATGTTTTATTGGATCACACAACAAGCACTTGTTATGCCAAAGAAAGCTTCACAAAATACATTTTCAAGTTGCCCCACAATATAACTTCGCAAATGAGGGAGGTGCCAGAGGGTAATAGTGCAGTTTTTAGGGGACTCCCATTGGCTGAAAACGCAAGTGGCCCACAATAGAGAAAATACAATTTATATATCAAATGTAATTGAAAAATTGGAGTTCTGACTGGATTGGCATGATGAATGGAGATTGCTTTGCAGTAGATTTCCTATGCAATACTACGTTTGACATTTAACGGCAATGAAGCCAGCTGAACTATTACCATGAATTAATGACTGACATCCAGATGTGTTGTATTGGTAAGAATCTAATGAATCATTTAATATTGATCAATATTAAATCTAACCACTCTGATCATATTCCCTCCCTCAATGCTCCACAAGGAAACAAAGAACGGTCATCAATGGCAGAGAGCAGATGAACTGAATCATTACTCAAAGCCCGCTTCGCGCTCAGAAGGGAATATCGCATCTCATCATCGTGGGTAGCGAGACCAAACACTTTAGAAACACATTTCTCAAGTCAAGAACTATAGAAATGATCCCTGAAAGTATAGTCTTAATTTCTCAACGGGCGAGCAAGGGTAGCCCATGTTGGAGCAATCATTCTGACTAACGGTTTCAAATCTGCCTCGCTCACTGTCACTACCTACAGGCGCTTTTCAATGTATGAATGAAGTGCACGAAGCAACAAGCCATTCCTTATGTCAAAGTTGCGTCAATTCAAATCTGGCATTAGGAACAAAAGAGGTCAACACGACTTCTAAGATATACTAGTTATTTTAATTAATGCAAAAACCTTCAATGGTAAATATGATGTTTCGTATATACGGGCTCCTTGAAATACCTCGCAGGGCACTTCAGAGAACTAATCCATTGTTCCAGGTTCTTGCTCAAATACTCTGACAGAGAGAGAGTTTCCCACCTCTCTGCTGGCCAATCAGAGTAGAGACTTGAGCGTGGTTTAGACTTACTCAGCCTATCCGTTGGCGCACCGGCTGTTCCCCGCCTCTTCTGTTACCAGGCATACGTTTATCATAACAACCTGTCATAGTGAGAAGAGCCAGCTCCCCTAGACACCATTCCTACATCCAAGGAAGGTTCACAGATCACAAAGAACCAGTATTGTCTAGTATTTGGAGACATAAATTATTATCTTATCTTATCCCCTAAAACAGCTCTTCACATCAATCACAGCTTGCCAGGTGACACAACCTACATTAGCACAGTCCAGAATGCATTCTTTCTAAGTTAGTCATCCCATCAATTAGGAGAATAATAAATCCCCCCATACTTACTATATATATATTTTTTAAATCAGGTATAATTTTGTATTGAATGGAAAGTAACAGTTCATAATCATATAATATCATTTACTGGCTCACAAAAAAGCACATATGTCCAAGATTCACAGAATATATTTTCTAGTTACCTAAAATGTAATAATGGGAGGTACCTACCAGAGGCTGCTCAGTTTTGGGCGACTACTACCATTGGCTGAAAAACCCAGTGGTATACGTTACAGAATATTTGTATTATTTTATACTGAACAAAAATATAAACGCAACAATTCCAGCAACTTTACTGAGTGACAGTTCATATAAGGAAATCGTTCAATTGAAATAAATTCATATAGGCCCTAATCTATTGAATTCACGACTGGGCAGGGGCGTAGCCATGGGTGGGCCTGGGAGGGCATAGGCCCACCCACTGGGGAGCCAGGCCCTGCCAATCAGAATGAGTTTTTCCCCACAAAAGGCTTTATTATAGACATAAATACTCCTCAGTTTCATCAGCTGTCCGGGTGGCTGGTTTTAGACGATCCCACAGGTGAAGAAGCCAGATGTGGAGGTCCTGGGCTGGCGTGGTTACACATGGTCTGTGGTTGTGAGGCCAGTTGGATGTACTGCCATTGGAGGTGGCTTATGGTAGAGAAATTAACATTCAATTCTCTGACAAGAGCTCTGGTGGACATTCCTGCAGTCAGCATGCCAATTGCATGTTCCCTAAAAAACAGACATCTGTGGAATTGTCTGTGGAATTGTGTTGTGTGACAAAACTGCACATTTTAGAGTGGCCTTTTATTATCCCCAGCACAAGGTGTAATGATCATGCTGTTTAATCAGCTTCTTGATATGCCACACCTGTCAGGTGAATGGACTAGCTTGGCAAATGAGAAAGGCTCACTAACAGGGATGTAAACATATTTGTGCACAACATTTCAGAGAAATAACATTTTTGTGCATATGGAACATTTCTGGGATCTTTAATTTCAGCTCATGAAACATGGGACCAACACATCACATGTTGCTTTATATTTTTGTTCAGTATAGTTGTACTGCAGCTGAAAAGTTGGCATAGTTGACATCATTGCTATGATGAATGGAAATAGATGAGCTATCTTTTTCCAGCGCAAAATCAAAGCTGAATAACAGCACTGAAGTGACATTACTAAACCATTGCATCACTAGCATAATGCTATGAAATGTTTGTTTAATCTTCTTAACGGTCTTATGAGCTCTCCACTCTGATCATATTCCCTCCCTCAATGCTCCACAAGGAAGCAAAGAACGGTCATCAATGGCAGAGAGCGGATGAACTGAATCATTACTCAAAGCCCGCTTCGCGCTCAGAAGGGAATATCGCATCTCATCATCATGGGTAGCGAGACCAAACAGTTTAGAAACACATTTCTCAAGTCAAGAACTATAGAAATGATCCCTGAAAGTATAGTCTTAATTTCTTAATGGGCGAGCAAGGGTAGCCCATGTTGGCGCTGTCATTCTCACTTACGGTTTCCCTCAGTATAAAGCGCACACTATAGGACCACGTGGCCAAAAACATGCTTATTGGGCTACTTTTCATCAATCAATTGGTAACATATGGAATCAGTTATTGTCGTATGTTTTATTGGATCACACAACAAGCACTTGTTATGCCAAAGAAAGCTTCACAAAATACATTTTCAAGTTGCCCCACAATATAACTTCGCAAATGAGGGAGGTGCCAGAGGGTAATAGTGCAGTTTTTAGGGGACTCCCATTGGCTGAAAACGCAAGTGGCCCACAATAGAGAAAATACAATTTATATATCAAATGTAATTGAAAAATTGGAGTTCTGACTGGATTGGCATGATGAATGGAGATTGCTTTGCAGTAGATTTCCTATGCAATACTACGTTTGACATTTAACGGCAATGAAGCCAGCTGAACTATTACCATGAATTAATGACTGACATCCAGATGTGTTGTATTGGTAAGAATCTAATGAATCATTTAATATTGATCAATATTAAATCTAACCACTCTGATCATATTCCCTCCCTCAATGCTCCACAAGGAAACAAAGAACGGTCATCAATGGCAGAGAGCAGATGAACTGAATCATTACTCAAAGCCGCCCGCGCTCAGAAGGGAATATCGCATCTCATCATCGTGGGTAGCGAGACCAAACACTTTAGAAACACATTTCTCAAGTCAAGAACTATAGAAATGATCCCTGAAAGTATAGTCTTAATTTCTCAACGGGCGAGCAAGGGTAGCCCATGTTGGAGCAATCATTCTGACTAACGGTTTCAAATCTGCCTCGCTCACTGTCACTACCTACAGGCGCTTTTCAATGTATGAATGAAGTGCACGAAGCAACAAGCCATTCCTTATGTCAAAGTTGCGTCAATTCAAATCTGGCATTAGGAACAAAAGAGGTCAACACGACTTCTAAGATATACTAGTTATTTTAATTAATGCAAAAACCTTCAATGGTAAATATGATGTTTCGTATATACGGGCTCCTTGAAATACCTCGCAGGGCACTTCAGAGAACTAATCCATTGTTCCAGGTTCTTGCTCAAATACTCTGACAGAGAGAGAGTTTCCCACCTCTCTGCTGGCCAATCAGAGTAGAGACTTGAGCGTGGTTTAGACTTACTCAGCCTATCCGTTGGCGCACCGGCTGTTCCCCGCCTCTTCTGTTACCAGGCATACGTTTATCATAACAACCTGTCATAGTGAGAAGAGCCAGCTCCCCTAGACACCATTCCTACATCCAAGGAAGGTTCACAGATCACAAAGAACCAGTATTGTCTAGTATTTGGAGACATAAATTATTATCTTATCTTATCCCCTAAAACAGCTCTTCACATCAATCACAGCTTGCCAGGTGACACAACCTACATTAGCACAGTCCAGAATGCATTCTTTCTAAGTTAGTCATCCCATCAATTAGGAGAATAATAAATCCCCCATACTTACTATATATATATTTTTTTAAATCAGGTATAATTTTGTATTGAATGGAAAGTAACAGTTCATAATCATATAATATCATTTACTGGCTCACAAAAAAGCACATATGTCCAAGATTCACAGAATATATTTTCTAGTTACCTAAAATGTAATAATGGGAGGTACCTACCAGAGGCTGCTCAGTTTTGGGCGACTACTACCATTGGCTGAAAAACCCAGTGGTATACGTTACAGAATATTTGTATTATTTTATACTGAACAAAAATATAAACGCAACAATTCCAGCAACTTTACTGAGTGACAGTTCATATAAGGAAATCGTTCAATTGAAATAAATTCATATAGGCCCTAATCTATTGAATTCACGACTGGGCAGGGGCGTAGCCATGGGTGGGCCTGGGAGGGCATAGGCCCACCCACTGGGGAGCCAGGCCCTGCCAATCAGAATGAGTTTTTCCCCACAAAAGGCTTTATTATAGACATAAATACTCCTCAGTTTCATCAGCTGTCCGGGTGGCTGGTTTTAGACGATCCCACAGGTGAAGAAGCCAGATGTGGAGGTCCTGGGCTGGCGTGGTTACACATGGTCTGTGGTTGTGAGGCCAGTTGGATGTACTGCCATTGGAGGTGGCTTATGGTAGAGAAATTAACATTCAATTCTCTGACAAGAGCTCTGGTGGACATTCCTGCAGTCAGCATGCCAATTGCATGTTCCCTAAAAAACAGACATCTGTGGAATTGTCTGTGGAATTGTGTTGTGTGACAAAACTGCACATTTTAGAGTGGCCTTTTATTATCCCCAGCACAAGGTGTAATGATCATGCTGTTTAATCAGCTTCTTGATATGCCACACCTGTCAGGTGAATGGACTAGCTTGGCAAATGAGAAAGGCTCACTAACAGGGATGTAAACATATTTGTGCACAACATTTCAGAGAAATAACATTTTTGTGCATATGGAACATTTCTGGGATCTTTAATTTCAGCTCATGAAACATGGGACCAACACATCACATGTTGCTTTATATTTTTGTTCAGTATAGTTGTACTGCAGCTGAAAAGTTGGCATAGTTGACATCATTGCTATGATGAATGGAAATAGATGAGCTATCTTTTTCCAGCGCAAAATCAAAGCTGAATAACAGCACTGAAGTGACATTACTAAACCATTGCATCACTAGCATAATGCTATGAAATGTTTGTTTAATCTTCTTAACGGTCTTATGAGCTCTCCACTCTGATCATATTCCCTCCCTCAATGCTCCACAAGGAAGCAAAGAACGGTCATCAATGGCAGAGAGCGGATGAACTGAATCATTACTCAAAGCCCGCTTCGCGCTCAGAAGGGAATATCGCATCTCATCATCATGGGTAGCGAGACCGAACAGTTTAGAAACACATTTCTCAAGTCAAGAACTATAGAAATGATCCCTGAAAGTATAGTCTTAATTTCTAAATGGGCGAGCAAGGGTAGCCCATGTTTGCGCTGTCATTCTCACTAACGGTTTCCCACCGTACAAAGAGCACACTATAGGACCACGTGGCCTAAATCATGCTTATTGGGCTACTTTTCATCAATAGGTAACATATGGAATCAGTAATTATTGTATGTTTTATTGGATCACACAACAAGCACTTGTTATGCCCAAGAAAGCTTCACAAAATACATTTTCAAGTTGCCCCATAAAATAACTTCACAAATGAAGGCGGTGCCAGAGGGTAATAGTGCAGTTTTTAGAGGACTGCCATTGGCTGAAAACGCAAGTGGCCCACAATAGAGAAAATACAATTTAGATATCAAATGTCATTGAAAATTTGGAGTTCTGACTGGATTGGCATGATGAATGGAGATTGCTTTGCAGTACATTTCCTATGCAATACTACTTCTGACATTTAACGGCATTGAAGCCAGCTGAACTATTTCCACGAATTAATGACTGACATCCAGATGTGTTGTAATAGTAGGAATCTAATGATTTGTTTAATATTGAACAATTATAAGTCTAACCACTCTGATCATATTCCCTCCCTCAATACTCCACAAGGAAGCAAAGAACGTTCATCAATGGCAGAGAGAGGATGAACTGAATCATTACTCAAAAGCCGCTTCGCGCTCAGAAGCGAATTTCGCAGCTTATCATCATGGGTTACGAGACCAAACACTTTAGAAACACATTTCTCAAGTCAAGAATTATATAAATGATCCCTGAAAGTATAGTCTTAATTGAATAGAGGGCGGGCGAAGGTAGCAAATTTCAGAGCTGTCATTCTCAATAAAGATTTCCCACAGTATAAAGAGCACACGATAGGACCACGTGGCCAAAAGCATGCTTATTGGGCTACTTTTCATCAATAGGTAACATATGGAATCAATTATTGTCGTGTTTTATGACCAAGAAAGCTTCACAAAATACATTTTCAAGTTGCTCCACAATATAACTTTGCAAATGAGGGAGGTGCCAGAAGGTACTCATGCAGTTTTTAGGGGACTGGCATTGGCTGAAAAAGTCAGTGTCCCACAATAGACAAAATACAATTTAGACTTAAAATGTGAGTTCTGACTGGATTGAAATGATGACATATTTCCTATTCAACGTCATTGCAAGGCTGACAATGTGAATATTCAACAGCATTGAAGCCAACTACGTTACGTTGATGAACAAGTCATCACAAAATACCTTACTTAAATAGAGTATACTAATATTGAACAATGTTAAGAGCTAAGCACTCTGATCATATTCCCTCCCTCAATGCTCCACAAGGAAGCAAAGAACGGTCATCAATGGCAGAGAGCGGATGAACTGAATCATTACTCAAAGCCCGCTTCGCGCTCAGAAGGGAATATCGCATCTCATCATCATGGGTAGCGAGACCGAACAGTTTAGAAACACATTTCTCAAGTCAAGAACTATAGAAATGATCCCTGAAAGTATAGTCTTAATTTCTAAATGGGCGAGCAAGGGTAGCCCATGTTGGCGCTGTCATTCTCACTAACGGTTTCCCACGGTACAAAGAGCACACTATAGGACCACGTGGCCTAAATCATGCTTATTGGGCTACTTTTCATCAATAGGTAACATATGGAATCAGTAATTATTGTATGTTTTATTGGATCACACAACAAGCACTTGTTATGCCCAAGAAAGCTTCACAAAATACATTTTCAAGTTGCCCCATAAAATAACTTCACAAATGAAGGCGGTGCCAGAGGGTAATAGTGCAGTTTTTAGAGGACTGCCATTGGCTGAAAACGCAAGTGGCCCACAATAGAGAAAATACAATTTAGATATCAAATGTCATTGAAAATTTGGAGTTCTGACTGGATTGGCATGATGAATGGAGATTGCTTTGCAGTACATTTCCTATGCAATACTACTTCTGACATTTAACGGCATTGAAGCCAGCTGAACTATTTCCACGAATTAATGACTGACATCCAGATGTGTTGTAATAGTAGGAATCTAATGATTTGTTTAATATTGAACAATTATAAGTCTAACCACTCTGATCATATTCCCTCCCTCAATACTCCACAAGGAAGCAAAGAACGTTCATCAATGGCAGAGAGCGGATGAACTGAATCATTACTCAAAAGCCGCTTCGCGCTCAGAAGCGAATTTCGCAGCTTATCATCATGGGTTACGAGACCAAACACTTTAGAAACACATTTCTCAAGTCAAGAATTATATAAATGATCCCTGAAAGTATAGTCTTAATTGAATAGAGGGCGAGCGAAGGTAGCAAATTTCAGAGCTGTCATTCTCAATAAAGATTTCCCACAGTATAAAGAGCACACGATAGGACCACGTGGCCAAAAGCATGCTTATTGGGCTACTTTTCATCAATAGGTAACATATGGAATCAATTATTGTCGTGTTTTATGACCAAGAAAGCTTCACAAAATACATTTTCAAGTTGCTCCACAATATAACTTTGCAAATGAGGGAGGTGCCAGAAGGTACTCATGCAGTTTTTAGGGGACTGGCATTGGCTGAAAAAGTCAGTGTCCCACAATAGACAAAATACAATTTAGACTTAAAATGTAATTGAAAAATGTGAGTTCTGACTGGATTGAAATGATGACATATTTCCTATTCAACGTCATTGCAAGGCTGACAATGGGAATATTCAACAGCATTGAAGCCAACTACGTTACGTTGATGAACAAGTCATCACAAAATACCTTACTTAAATAGAGTATACTATTATTGAACAATGTTAAGAGCTAACCACTCTGATCATATTCCCTCCCTCAATGCTCCACAAGGAAGCAAAGAACGGTCATCAATGGCAGAGAGCGGATGAACTGAATCATTACTCAAAGCCCGCTTCGCGCTCAGAAGGGAATATCGCATCTCATCATCATGGGTAGCGAGACCGAACAGTTTAGAAACACATTTCTCAACTCAAGAACTATAGAAATGATCCCTGAAAGTATAGTCTTAATTTCTAAATGGGCGAGCAAGGGTAGCCCATGTTGGCGCTGTCATTCTCACTAACGGTTTCCCACGGTACAAAGAGCACACTATAGGACCACGTGGCCTAAATCATGCTTATTGGGCTACTTTTCATCAATAGGTAACATATGGAATCAGTAATTATTGTATGTTTTATTGGATCACACAACAAGCACTTGTTATGCCCAAGAAAGCTTCACAAAATACATTTTCAAGTTGCCCCATAAAATAACTTCACAAATGAAGGCGGTGCCAGAGGGTAATAGTGCAGTTTTTAGAGGACTGCCATTGGCTGAAAACGCAAGTGGCCCACAATAGAGAAAATACAATTTAGATATCAAATGTCATTGAAAATTTGGAGTTCTGACTGGATTGGCATGATGAATGGAGATTGCTTTGCAGTACATTTCCTATGCAATACTACTTCTGACATTTAACGGCATTGAAGCCAGCTGAACTATTTCCACGAATTAATGACTGACATCCAGATGTGTTGTAATAGTAGGAATCTAATGATTTGTTTAATATTGAACAATTATAAGTCTAACCACTCTGATCATATTCCCTCCCTCAATACTCCACAAGGAAGCAAAGAACGTTCATCAATGGCAGAGAGAGGATGAACTGAATCGTTACTCAAAAGCCGCTTCGCGCTCAGAAGCGAATTTCGCAGCTTATCATCATGGGTTACGAGACCAAACACTTTAGAAACACATTTCTCAAGTCAATAATTATATAAATGATCCCTGAAAGTATAGTCTTAATTGAATAGAGGGCGAGCGAAGGTAGCAAATTTCAGAGCTGTCATTCTCAATAAAGGTTTCCCACGGTATAAAGAGCACACGATAGGACCACGTGGCCAAAAGCATGCTTATTGGGCTACTTTTCATCAATAGGTAACATATGGAATCAATTATTGTCGTGTTTTATGACCAAGAAAGCTTCACAAAATACATTTTCAAGTTGCTCCACAATATAACTTTGCAAATGAGGGAGGTGCCAGAAGGTACTCATGCAGTTTTTAGGGGACTGGCATTGGCTGAAAAAGTCAGTGTCCCACAATAGACAAAATACAATTTAGACTTAAAATGTGAGTTCTGACTGGATTGAAATGATGACATATTTCCTATTCAACGACATTGCAAGGCTGACAATGGGAATATTCAACAGCATTGAAGCCAACTACGTTACGTTGATGAACAAGTCATCACAAAATACCTTACTTAAATAGAGTATACTAATATTGAACAATGTTAAGAGCTAACCACTCTGATCATATTCCCTCCCTCAATGCTCCACAAGGAAGCAAAGAACGGTCATCAATGGCAGAGAGCTGATGAACTGAATCATTACTCAAAACCCGCTTCGCGCTCAGCAGGGAATATCGCATCTCATCATCGTGGGTAGCGAGACCAAACACTTTAGAAACACATTTCTCAAGTCAAGAACTATAGAAATGATCCCTGAAAGTATAGTCTTAATTTCTCAATGGGCGAGCAAGGGTAGCCCATGTTGGCGCTGTCATTCTCACTAACGGTTTCCCACGGTACAAAGCGCACACTATAGGACCACGTGGCCAAAAACATGCATATTGGGCTACTTTTCATCAATCAATGGGTAACATATGGAATCAGTTATTGTCGTATGTTTTATTGGATCACACAACAAGCACTTGTTATGCCAAAGAAAGCTTCACAAAATACATTTTAAAGTTGCCCCACAATATAACTTCGCAAATGAGGGAGGTGCCAGAGGGTAATTGTGCAGTTTTTAGGGGACTCCCATTGGCTGAAAACGCAAGTGGCCCACAATAGAGAAAATACAATTTAGATATCAAATGTAATTGAAAAATTGGAGTTCTGACTGGATTGGCATGATGAATGGAGATTGCTTTGCAGTAGATTTCCTATGCAATACTACGTTTGACATTTAACGACAATGAAGCCAGCTGAACTATTTCCATGAATTAATGACTGACATCCAGATGTGTTGTAATAGTAGGAATCTAATGATTTGTTTAATATTGAACAATAATAAGTCTAACCACTCTGATCATATTCCCTCCCTCAATGCTCCACAAGGAAACAAAGAACGGTCATCAATGGCAGAGAGCGGATGAACTGAATCATTACTCAAAGCCCGCTTCGCGCTCAGAAGGGAATATCGCATCTCATCATCGTGGGTAGCGAGACCAAACACTTTAGAAACACATTTCTCAAGTCAAGAACTATAGAAATGATCCCTGAAAGTATAGTCTTAATTTCTCAACGGGCGAGCAAGGGTAGGGCATGTTGGAGCAATCATTCTGACTGACGGTTTCAAATCTGCCTCGCTCACTGTCACTACCTACAGGCGCTTTTCAATGTATGAATGAAGTGCACGAAGCAACAAGCCATACCTTATGTCAAAGTTGCGTCAATTCAAATCTGGCATTAGGAACAAAAGAGGTCAACACGACTTCTAAGATATACTAGTTATTTTAATTAATGCAAAAACCTTCAATGGTAAATATGATGTTTCGTATATACGGGCTCCTTGAAATACCTCGCAGGGCACTTCAGAGAACTAATCCATTGTTCCAGGTTCTTGCTCAAATACTCTGAAAGAGAGAGAGTTTCCCACCTCTCTGCTGGCCAATCAGAGTAGAGACTTGAGCGTGGTTTAGACTTACTCAGCCTATCCGTTGGCGCACCGGCTGTTCCCCTCCTCTTCTGTTACCAGGCATACGTTTATCATAACAACCTGTCATAGTGAGAAGAGCCAGCTCCCCTAGACACCATTCCTACATCCAAGGAAGGTTCACAGATCACAAAGAACCAGTATTGTCTAGTATTTGGAGACATAAATTATTGTCTTATCTTATCCCCTAAAACAGCTCTTCACATCAATCACAGCTTGCCAGGTGACACAACCTACATTAGCACAGTCCAGAATGATTTCTTCCTAAGTTAGTCATCCCATCAATTAGGAGAATAATAAATTCCCCATACTTACTATATATATATTTTTTTAAATCAGGTATAATTTTGTATTGAATGGAAAGTAACAGTTCATAATCATATAATATCATTTACTGGCTCACAAAAAAGCACATATGTCCAAGATTCACAGAATATATTTTCTAGTTACCTAAAATGTAATAATGGGAGGTACCTACCAGAGGCTGCTCAGTTTTGGGCGACTACTACCATTGGCTGAAAAACCCAGTGGTATACGTTACATAATATTTGTATTATTTTATACTGAACAAAAATATAAACGCAACAATTCCAGCAACTTTACTGAGTGACAGTTCATATAAGGAAATCGTTCAATTGAAATAAATTCATATAGGCCCTAATCTATTGAATTCACGACTGGGCAGGGGCGTAGCCATGGGTGGGCCTGGGAGGGCATAGGCCCACCCACTGGGGAGCCAGGCCCTGCCAATCAGAATGAGTTTTTCCCCACAAAAGGCTTTATTATAGACATAAATACTCCTCAGTTTCATCAGCTGTCCGGGTGGCTGGTTTTAGACGATCCCACAGGTGAAGAAGCCAGATGTGGAGGTCCTGGGCTGGCGTGGTTACACATGGTCTGTGGTTGTGAGGCCAGTTGGACGTACTGCCATTGGAGGTGGCTTATGGTAGAGAAATTAACATTCAATTCTCTGACAAGAGCTCTGGTGGACATTCCTGCAGTCAGCATGCCAATTGCATGTTCCCTAAAAAACAGACATCTGTGGAATTGTCTGTGGAATTGTGTTGTGTGACAAAACTGCACATTTTAGAGTGGCCTTTTATTATCCCCAGCACAAGGTGTAATGATCATGCTGTTTAATCAGCTTCTTGATATGCCACACCTGTCAGGTGAATGGACTAGCTTGGCAAATGAGAAATGCTCACTAACAGGGATGTAAACATATTTGTGCACAACATTTCAGAGAAATAACATTTTTGTGCATATGGAACATTTCTGGAATCTTTAATTTCAGCTCATGAAACATGGGACCAACACATCACATGTTGCTTTATATTTTTGTTCAGTATAGTTGTACTGCAGCTGAAAAGTTGGCATAGTTGACATCATTGCTATGATGAATGGAAATAGATGGGCTATATTTTTCCAGCGCAAAATCAAAGCTGAAGTGACGTTACTAAACCATTGCATCACTAGCATAATGCTATGAAATGTTTGTTTAATTTTCTAATTAACGGTCTTATGAGCTCTCCACTCTGATCATATTCCCTCCCTCAATGCTCCACAAGGAAACAAAGAACGGTCATCAATGGCAGAGAGCGGATGAACTGAATCATTACTCAAAGCCCGCTTCGCGCTCAGAAGGGAATATCGCATCTCATCATCGTGGGTAGCGAGACCAAACACATTAGAAACACATTTCTCAAGTCAAGAACTATAGAAATGATCCCTGAAAGTATAGTCTTAAATGAATAGAGGGCGAGCGAAGGTAGCACATTTCAGAGCTATCATTCTCAATAAAGGTTTCCCACAGTATAAAGCGCACACTATAGGACCACGTGGCCAAAATCATGTTTATTGGGCTACTTTTCATCAATAGGTAACATATGGAATCAATTATTGTCGTGTATTATGCCCAAGAAAGCTTCACAAAATACATTTTCAAGTTGCTCCACAATAGAACTTTGCAAATGAGGGAGGTGCCAGAAGGTACTCATGCAGTTTTTAGGGGACTGGCATTGGCTGAAAAAGTCAGTGTCCCACAATAGACAAAATACAATTTAGATTTCAAATGTAATTGAAAAATGTGAGTTCTGACTGGATTGAAATGATGACATATTTCCTATTCAACGACATTGCAAGGCTGACAATGTGAATATTTTACAGCATTGAAGCCAACTACGTTACGTTGATGAACTAGTCATCACATACTAGTTTACATAATCAAAGTAATCTTATATTGAACAATGTTAAGAACTAACCACTCTGATCATATTCCCTCCCTCAATGCTCCACAAGGAAGCAAAGAACGGTCATCAATGGCAGAGAGCGGATGAACTGAATCATTACTCAAAGCCCGCTTCGCGCTCAGAAGGGAATATCGCATCTCATCATCGTGGGTAGCGAGACCAAACACTTTAGAAACACATTTCTCAAGTCAAGAACTATAGAAATGATCCCTGAAAGTATAGTCTTAAAAAATCTATGGGCGAGCAAGGGTAGCCTATTTCGGGACAAGCTTTTCCACTAACGGTTTAAACAAAATGTGCATTGTCTGCGAGATCTTCAGAGGTAAATATACACCTATTAATGGAAACAAAGTATTTTTAATAAAATGTACGCCAATTACTATAATTACATATAAAAAATGATTAATATTGTGCGAATTTCAGTACCCACAATACCTTGCTGGTGACAACCACTGTTAACAGTGGTGGCAGAGCTGAACTGGAGGACAACTTTATACAAAGATGTACTTGTGATTTGTACATTTAAAACAAGACCCTATTGAAAAATGTGTTTACATCTATGTGTCTGGATATGTGTATTCTTTCGCTTTTTTATAGTGAAATATGCACGAGAAGTTTCGAAAACATGATATTTACATGGTGGAATCGATTTATGAGCGTACTGGTGCGTCGGGGAGAAGTGTCCTGATGGAATCATAAGAACGCATTTATTGTTCCGCTTTTCAAATAAATGGCGCGTTACGCCACAAATTGACCTGCTTGCGAAATAACGGCACAATAACAGTAATATAAAGATGTGATAAAATAAGTAAAAACCCATTCATTAAAGCATTATTAAATGTAGCTAGCTATACAAGCTGGTGTCACGGCCGTAATTATAGAAATACGTTTTAAAGTGTAAACCTGGCAAAACTTTTCTGAGTGTCTGACAGTGAGAGGAATCTGCGTTAGCTAGCGTAGCACAGCTCGCTAGCCAACAAACAGCTACATCAAATTTTTCGCTGAATTTACCAGCAGCCACAGGAGGCTGCTAAGGGGAGGACGGCTCATAATAATGTCTAGAACAGCGAATGGAACGGAATCAAACATATGGGAACCGTGTTTGATTCCATTCATTCCGCTCCAGCCATTACCACAAGCCCGTCCTCCCCAATTAAGGTGCCAGCAGCAACCTCCTGTGCCAGCAGCTCATCGCTAGCCTTCTCAGTTGATGAAAGGAAAAGAAACAAACCGCAGCCTTTTTAGAAAAATACATACCATTTGATCATTGAAAATGTAGCTACCCAGCGCTGCCAAATAAAGTAATATTCCCTTGTCATCAGCAAAGTAATAGAGTTCATGTCGCAGGTGCATGTCAGCTGATAATACACATTTGGTGGATAAAAAATGTAAAGCCCAAGTGCGCATGCCCATTCTATGTAGTTGGCTGAAAAAATGAATACAGTATGCAATTATGCAAAACAGGCTTTGTTTCCTTCAAAATTCTTTATTCATGCATTCATCACGCTTTTCATTTACTCTGTCAAGTTCTTTTCACACCAACCATACACTTCACTGCTTGGTTGAGGGAATGGTCGGGAAAAAAACAATATATTCTATAGCTTCTTATATAATGCAAATAAGCAGAGTAACTATAAATTCGTTATGTCAAACCATTGAAGCTATTTAATATTCAAACTAAATACAGAGATACACCTTGAATCGTTGAACAGAATGAAATCAGTATCATGCTTACCTGATCAACATTTCTAATCAAAACGTCTGCTCATAATATTGCTGTGAAGTAGATTTATAGTGCAAACAGATTAATAATTCAATAAATAAATACAAGCATTACCAATTGAGGTGAAATGTTGATCAATGACATAGTGACTTACGTTGAATCAAGGAACCCTAGGTTGCACAGTACACTGGGAGGAAGGCAGGTTAGCAATTAGCTTTCTGAAAAGTTAAAATACAATTTGTTGCTGGAATGGAATTAGTTTTGACAGGGAAGACATGTAGAAAAAAGGCACACATGAAAAAAAGTTATACTTCTTCCCCACTTAATCATTACAAACGTAACACACACAACCAAAAGAAGACAAGGAGTCTTAAAGGAATAACATGTTCTTGCTCTCTCTTTCTCGCTCTCATTTGGAAGATCATCAATTACAAGCATTTCAAAAACATACTACTATTGCTTCATTGTAGAATTCATTGCATGTGTAGGCTATGTATTGATCTTTATTATCTAGCCAGCTGGCCAAACCTGCTGCTGAATATATGAAAGTAGGCCTGTGTAAACTGAAAAAAGGATTCATAGAAAAATACATGATTAAGACGTTAATATTTCAGATCCTCTTCCTTCTCCCATACCTTTCTCTCACTAGTAAAGGCATTTGATACAGACACTACATTTGACCATGCAGGCTCTTACTGGAATGTAAGTAACCGTCTTTATTTTACAATTATTATATTATAAAGCTTATTGTGATACGAGCATTTTTACCATAAATGGTTCTATATTATGAGTAATCAGTGATTAGTTACAACTTTCTGTAAACTGTAATTTTTTGTGCTTATTCAAATTTTTGATGAGTACTGCTTAAATACTAGGTACGGTAATGTAGGCTATACACCCCTGGCCTACTTGCAATGGGATGAAAATGGATTGCGGAATTGATTCACGATTGGATGAACTGGACAACTGAAACCAATGAGATGTCTGTTGCAAAAACGGCAGCTTCTCTGCATGTTAGTAGAGGGGATGGTGGCTTAGAACGCAGACTTAGAACCACTTGGAACCACAATGTTCCCCTGCAGAAGGTTCATTGAATCCTTCACCTCCAGTCCCCCTCCACCGCGTTTCCTCGACTTCATCGTCTTCTCCTCATCTTCCTCCACTTCTTCATCCTCTTCCTCTTCTCCTCATCATCCTCTTCCTCCTCCTCTAAACCTGGGCCTGGAACCTCCTCCAGAGCCGGCGGACCTGTTTCCCGGCCTCAGCACGCACGCAGATGGGGAAGGAGGCGTGGTGTTTCCTGTTCACCTGGTAAACAATGACAATGGTACCATTAAACAGGAAATATAGCCGGGATGCAGGGGATAGACTAATACACAGGCCTGTGCTTATATCTTGTAGCCTGGTCCCAGATCTGTTTTATGCCGTCTTTCCAACTCCTATGGTCATTGTTTGGTGTTAGTTGGCAAGGCATAGCAAACAGATCTGGGGCCAGACTATATTTCTTGTAACAATACTGGAAAATAGATTGTAGGGTATTTCAAGGTATTATCATCGGATACTTGCATAGATGCACCATAGTCCTGATATGCTTCTATAGGTGATCTGAAAGGACTTGATGGGTCTTAAAGTGATATCGTGTCAGTCTACTTGATGGGTCTTAAAGTGATATTGTGTCAATCTATCCAGATCTTTTGAATATCAAGGGAATAGGTCAGAGGTTATAGGTCATTGAGATAGACAGAGCTGCGGTTCGCAGGGCCATTGAGAATAGGTCAGAGGTTATAAATCAAATCAAAATCAGATTTGATTAGGTCAGAGGTTATAGGTCATAGATGAGATAAGAGATGATGAGTGGATTGTGGGTAATACTTATCTGCCAGCTAGCTCCTTCTTCATACACGACTTGAAGGAAGTGAATCGCTCGGCGGTTTTGTAGCCCTGGGGTTAGCGAGCAGCAGAGTGGGAGAAACAGATAGGGTGGGAAAAGAGAGAGAGAGAAAGTGATAGAAGGAGGGGGTGTTGGGATGCTGTTAGTCAAAAGGGAAGCCAGGACGATGAGGCCAAGAGAAATAGAACAGTAATATTTCAAAGACTCAACACCCATGCATAGGACATCAATGTAGCACTCGTTCAAGGGCGATTGAGTGGCGTAGTATTATAATTAATTCATACATATTATGCAACTGCCATGTGTAGGGCCTAGGAGTTTTTCTCTGACCACATGCCTTATCTGACTAGGAAAAACAATGGGCCCTAGTCATGATGACTGTTGTAACTGTTGTAACTTCACATACCACTAGGGGGCAGTAAAACACTTTGGAAGTGCAGGGAAGGTAGTCAAAATCGGAGCTGTGTCATTTATATCACCAAAGACCTCCATATAACTGTGTATCTAAATTTGCTCTAGATAAAGACCTTAAAATTGCCACCACTTTTATGGCTGTCGACTAAAGTTAACAGTCAAAAGCTAGATTCAAATTACATTGTCCAAGTGTAACATAAAAGAAAATGAGAGCATGTCAAATTTCTAGTGATGGAAATACAAACTAGATCATTCTGGCTTCCCCCCCCAATTTCACTTTTTCTCTCTCTCTCTTTCTCTCTCTCTCTCTCTCTCTCTCTCTCTCTCTCTCTCTCTCTCTCTCTCTCTCTCTCTCTCTCTCTCTCTCTCTCTCTCTCTCTCTCGCCCGCCCGCCCCCTCTCTCTCTCTCTCGCTCGCCCGCCCTCTCGCTCGCTCGCCCGCCCTCTCTCTCTCTCTCACCCGCCCTCTCTCTCTCCCCATCTCTCTCCTCTCACCTTTCCCTCCCACCTAACCTCCTCTCCTCCCTCTCTCTCTCACCCAAATTCTTCCTCCCTCTTTCCCACTCTCTCTACCTCAGTCCTCCCCTCTCTCTCTGTCCCTACCCTCCCTCCGCGGTGCAGCCGGTCCTTCATGATGCCGATGAACTCCTTGTAGCTCAGCTGGTCATCGTGGTCCACGTCAAAGATCTTGAAGATGGTGTGGACCAGATGACGTGTCAGCTTCAGGCCCGTGGCCACGTACACAGCCCGCCCAAACTCATCTGTGAGAGAGAGAGCGAGAGAGAGAGAGATAGAGAGAAAGAAGGGGTGGGAAAGAGAGAAGGTCATGAAGACAGAAAGCGAGAGAGGAAGAGAGAGAGAGAGAGAGAGAAAGAGAGAGAGAGAGGGGAATACAACAAAGAGAAAAAGATGGAGGAGAAAAAAAACCCACAGCGATTATTCACAAGAGACTACTGAGTGAAGGGGAAATATCGCCACAGATATGAAATCCTAAAATGGAGGCTTACCTTGGCCAATGGAGCGACTGGCAAAGTTGTACATCTGCATGGCGATGGCAAAGTCCTCCAGGTTGTTGAGGAACTGGAAGAAGGAGCGGAACTCGTCGAAGGTGATGCCCTGTGAAGGAAAAAGACAGGGGAACCATATAAGTGTGACACACGGAGCCGTCCATCAACGGACACAGAGTGACAGACAGTTCTTCCAGGTCTCTGAATAGGGGGGATGCTTCAAGCTCAAACCCATTCCATTGGTGATGATGGTATGATCATGTGACCTTTGACCCATGCAACTTTGTCCCCCTTGACTGTAGGAACTAGGCCAGGGAATGACAGCGGGTGCGTTCATGGTCGTCTTTTTCACAGCCATGCTACACATTTAATACGATCAGATATGAATGTGGTTCCTGAGTGGTTCCTTCTGCAGACGTTGTGAGATCTGATCATCTGCGCAGCGTGACTGCAAAAATAGAGGTTTGCAGGTTTCACAAGTTTAACGCAAGGCTTTCTGGTATTACTTCATTGAAAATAAAAGGTAATTATAAGAAATGTAGACACACATTGGTTTGCAGTGTGGAACATGTAGACAGACATTAGTTAGAGGTAGTCGTTCCATTGAGTTAGCATAGCTATTGGCTTTGAAGGCTGGAGCCCAAGGTTCCACAGGAGGTGAAGGCATGCTCCAGTGACCACCAATAGTCTGTCTGTAGGTATCACTAATTTTAGCCCGAGCTGCATCACACTAAAACAAAGAATAAAAGAAAGGTATGAGACACAGGAGGCTGGTGGCACCTTAACTGGGGAGGACGGGCTCGTGGTAATGGCTGGAGCGGAATTAGTAGAATGGTATCAAATACACCAATACATGGTTTCCAGGTGTTTGATGCCATTCCATTTGCTCCGTTCCGGCCATTATTATGAGCCGTTCTCCCCTCAGCAGCCTCAGCTGGGATGAGAGACTGTAAACGTGGCCTAGTGATGACAACACAGAGAGGCATTCTGAAGTGGTGACTAACACCTGTCTATTTCACATACAATATTGTGCTATGGAAACATTCTGGTGGGTGTTCTCTACAAGCCCAAAAGTAGACAACAATTCAACCTGTGGAACTTCCTTCTTCCTTTTCCTCAACTTTCCTCATTTTAAACACCCTTGGCTGAGGTTAAACCTCCCCAAGTAATCTCCTTTCCAAAACCAGTTGGCTAACAAAGGCAGCATGCTGCTAAGGCTAGTGAACACAGACCAGTAGCGGACAATGCTCTCTAAATCAGCACAGTGTGTGTGGACAGACAGGGAAGTGTTTAACCGTCGGACTAAATAGGACCTGCTGGAACTTAAAGTGGGAGGTAAGGGACATGTAACGATGGGGAAAATGCCTTAGACAAACAGAGTGTGTGTGCCAGTGTGTATCTGTCTGCGCTGTCAACAAAGCCATTCCGGGCGAGTGGCCCTACCTGCCTGGTCCTCTTTTGATGCCCTGTGAACCCGATAGCTTCAATACAAACAGATAGGAGCCAGCCACCCCAGTGATACCTACAGACAGACTGGGCCATAGAGTAATCTATAAAAGACTATTGGTGGTCACTGGACCATGCCCTCACCTCCTGTGGAACCTTGGGCTCCAGCCTTCAAAGCCAATAGATATGCTAACTCAATGGAACGACTAACATTAACTAATGGATGTCAACATGTCCGACACTGCAAAACAATGTCTACGTTTCTTACTGAGACTTCTAATGAATGAATGAGTACGGTAGAATGACTGGCTGAGAGTGGAGTTGTTTAACTAACTAGGCGTATTTAGGAAAACACCTACATTGGAAGTAGGTCTATAAGATACAAGTATAACTGAATGGCCCACCAACAGTATGAGAAACTCATCTTGAGTGGGCTAATTGACTAAGCTAACTTGTGAATCTTTTGACATTGTGTAAAGGTATCGATCAGCTTCTACCCAAGCCATAAGACTGCTGAACAATTAATCAAATGGCCACCCGTATTATTTGCATTGACCCCCCTTGTTTCTACACTGCTGATACTATCTGTTTATTATCTATGCATAGTCACTTTACATATTACCTCAATTACCTCGACTAACCTGTACCCCCGCACATTGACCTGGTACCGGTACCCCCTGTATATAGCCTCGTTATTGTTATTTTATTGTGTTACTTTTTGAAGATTTAGTATTTAGTAAATATTTTCTTAACTCTATTTTCTTAAAACTGCATTGTTGTTTAAGGGCTTGTAAGTAAGCATTTCACGGTAAGGTCTACACCTGTTGTATTTGGCACATGTGACAAATATAATTTGATTTGATTTGATCAAGCATGGGTGAAGAACCAGTGATCTATTCAAAATGACTCAAGACAACAGTGAGGTAAAGAAACAACAAGACGTGGTGAGAAAATAAGATCATTCTTTTCATTATTAGGGAGTCGGGACAAACCTGTTGTCTCTTCCAGAGCGTGGAAAGAGAAAATACAAAAAGAATGTTGCATGAACACTAAGACAAAACACTGCAGAACCTCATTTCAATCTTCATGCAACCTATGGTTGGTTAAATAACTTGGGAAGTTTTCGAAGCAAAGTGCAGTGTAGACACAAAATCCGTCTTGGCTGTGCGGTGTGTTGATGCGTAACCAAACTGATAGATTCACAACGTGCTGTTCATGCAGATCAAGCCTCTACTGTACATTATACACATTGATCTGCAATTAAGGGACGAAAAGTGTTGCATAATATATTAACAATCGATCGAAAAAGAACGTAGAAGAAGAAAATGCCAGTTTAAACACTTTACTTAAAAACGCCACTTTACACTTGATCCAACTCCAACTCTACCTAACACTACATACACACAACAAAGTGCTCGCTAGCTAGAGTGAGTTAACTAAAAGCCTTTGTATACAACACAGTGCACAACACATTGGCTTGTCGATCAATCAACAGTTATCACACGTAGGAGTAGGACAATGGGGTCAGTGCCATTGAGAGCCAGTCAGTCAGTCAGTGAGTGAGTGAGAGCTGGCCCGTAAGATTACACTGGTCCTTACAACTGGCTGTCAGGTGTTGGCCCGTCAGATTACACTGGTCCTTACAACTGGCTGTCAGGTGTAAGCGTCAGATGTAACAGATTCGCTATCTCTAGTTGATCTAGCTGATGGGCCAGTGGTGCGTTCAGGTGTAGAGAGAGGAAGACACGACGCCCGGAGGACCATTACAAGGTGGGAACACAAATATAGAGGGTAGGAGGGGGGAGTAGGGGTCAGGGGGTCAGGTGGGGCAGGAAGGGGTGAGTGGGGAGTGGGGTGTTGGGAGAGACATGGAGGAGGTTAAAGGGGTGAGTGGGGAGTGGGGTGTTGGGAGAGACATGGAGGAGGTTAAAGGGGTGAGTGGGGAGTGGGGTGTTGGGAGAGACATGGAGGAGGTTAAAGGGGGTGAGAGGGGAGTGGGGTGTTGGGAGAGACATGGAGGAGGTTAAAGGGGTGAGAGGGGAGTGGGGTGTTGGGAGAGACATGGAGGAGGTTAAAGGGGTGAGAGGGGAGTGGGGTGTTGGGAGAGACATGGAGGAGGTTAAAGGGGGTGAGGGGGAGTGGGGTGTTGGGAGAGACATGGAGGAGGTTAAAGGGGTGAGTGGGGGAGTGGGGTGTTGGGAGAGACATGGAGGAGGTTAAAGGGGGTGAGAGGGGGAGTGGGGTGTTGGGAGAGACATGGAGGAGGTTAAAGGGGTGAGAGGGAGAGTGGGGTGTTGGGAGAGACATGGAGGAGGTTAAAGGGGGTGAGAGGAGAGGGGAGTGGGGTGTTGGGAGAGACATGGAGGAGGTTAAAGGGGGTGAGAGGGGGAGTGGGGTGTTGGGAGAGACATGGAGGAGGTTAAAGGGGTGAGTGGGGAGTGGGGTGTTGGGAGAGACATGGAGGAGGTTAAAGAGGGGAGTGGGGTGTTGGGAGAGACATGGAGGAGGTTAAAGGGGTGAGAGGGGAGTGGGGTGTTGGGAGAGACATGGAGGAGGTTAAAGGGGTGAGAGGGGAGTGGGGTGTTGGGAGAGACATGGAGGAGGTTAAAGGGGTGAGAGGGGAGAGGGGAGTGGGGTGTTGGGAGAGACATGGAGGAGGTTAAAGGGGTGAGAGGGGAGTGGGGTGTTGGGAGAGACATGGAGGAGGTTAAAGGGGGTGAGGGGGGAGTGGGGTGTTGGGAGAGACATGGAGGAGGTTAAAGGGGTGAGAGGGGAGTGGGGGTGTTGGGAGAGACACGGAGGAGGTTAAAGGGGGTGAGAGGGGAGTGGGGGTGTTGGGAGAGACATGGAGGAGATTAAAGGGGGTGAGAGGGGAGTGGGGTGTTGGGAGAGAGACATGGAGGAGGTTAAAGGGGGTGGAGGAGTGGGAGTTGGAGAGATATGGGGGAGAGATGGGGGAGGTGAATGGGGGATGTAGTTAGGGTGAAGGGGTGGAGAGGGGGGGAGGCTGGGAGGGTGGGGGAGAGGGAGGGGGGGTGGGGGAGAGGCGGGAGGCTGGAGGGTGGGGGGAGAGGAGGGAGGCGGAGGGTGGGGGAGAGGGGGGAGGGTGGGGGGAGAGGCGGGAGGCTGGGAGGGTGGGGGGAGAGGGAGGGAGGGTGGGGGGGAGAGGGCGGGAGGCTGGGAGGGTGGAGAAGAGGGAGGGAGGGTGGGGGAGAGGGGGGGAGGGTGGGGGAGAGGGTGGGAGGCTGGGAGGGTGGGGGTCTATTTGAGAGTGCTCTTCAGTACATGGTCCGTTTCCACAAAGCATCTCAGAGTAGAAGTTCTGATCTAGAATCAGGAACCCACCTGGCCATATAACCTTATTCAATATGAGCTATAAGGCTAAACTGATCCTAGATCAGCACTCATACTCCGAGACACTTTGTGGATACGGCCCATGACTATGAGTATGAAATGTGGGTCTCTACATCGAAGTAGAAGAGGGAGAGAGGGAGAGGAGAGAGAGAGGGAGAGAGAGAGAGAGAGAGAGAGAGAGAGGGAGGGAGAGAGGGAGGGAGAGAGAGAGAGAGAGAGAGAGAGAGAGAGAGAGAGAGAGAGAGAGAGAGAGGGAGAGAGAGAGAGAGGGAGGGAGAGAGAGAGGGGTGTGGAAAGTAGAGGATTAGAGTGCTTGACCACACTCATCTCATGCTATGGTTCAAGGTTCTAGATGTTGTCTACCTTCTCATCTGTGTGTGTATGTGTACCTCTACCTTCTCATCTGTGTGTGTATGTGTGCCTCTACCTTCTCATCTGTGTGTGTATGTGTACCTCTACCTTCTCATCTGTGTGTGTATGTGTACCTCTACCTTCTCATCTGTGTGTGTATGTGTACCTCTACCTTCTCATCTGTGTGTGTATGTGTACCTCTACCTTCTCATCTGTGTGTGTATGTGTACCTCTACCTTCTCATCTGTGTGTGTATGTGTGCCTCTACCTTCTCATCTGTGTGTGTATGTGTACCTCTACCTTCTCATCTGTGTGTGTATGTGTACCTCTACATTCTCATCTGTGCGTGTATGTGTACCTCTACCTTCTCATCTGTGTGTGTATGTGTACCTCTACCTTCTCATCTGTGTGTGTATGTGTACCTCTACCTTCTCATCTGTGTGTGTATGTGTACCTCTACCTTCTCATCAGGGATGCTCTGGTGGATGTTGTCCAGGTAGCTGCTGATGTTTTCTACGTTGGTGTAGCGCAGCAGGATGCGGGCAAAGTCCTCCTCACTGATGGTGGTCATGCCTTTAGAGTAGGTCAGGAACTCTATCTCCAAAACCTCTGTCTGTAGGTTATCCATGAACCTGGGGGAGGGGGGGAGAGAGAGAGCGAGAGAGAGAGAAAGCGAGGGTTAGAGAGAGAACGAGAGAGAGAGAGAGAGGACCAAGTGACAGAGAGAAGGTACATGTACAGTCGTGGTCAAAAGTTTGGAGAATGACACAAATATGAATTTTCACAAAGTCTGATGCTTCAGTTTTTATGATGGCAATTTGCATATACTCCGGAATGTTATGAAGAGTGATCAGATGAATTGCAATTAATTGCAAAGTCCCTCTTTGCCATGAACATGAACTTAATCCCCCAAAAACATTTCCACTGCCACAAAAGGACCAGCTGACATCCTGTCAGTGATTCTCTCTTTAACACAGGTGAGAGTGTTGACGAGGACAAGGCTGGAGATCACTCTGTCATGCTGATTGAGTTATAATAACAGACTGGAAGCTTTAAAAGGAGGGTGGTGCTTGAAATAATTGTTCTTCCTCTGTTAACCATGGTTACCTGCAAGGAAACACGTGCCGTCATCATTGCTTTGCACAAAAAGGGCTTCACAGGCAAGGATATTGCTGCTAGTAAGATTGCACCTAAATCAACCATTTATCGGATCAAAGGTTCAATTGTTGTGAAGAAGGCTTCAGGGCGCCCAAGAAAGTCCAGCAAGCGCCAGGACCGTCTCCTAAAGTTGATTCAGCTGCAGGAACAGGGCACCACCAGTGCAGAGCTTGCTCAGGAATGGCAGCAGGCAGGTGTGAGTCCATCTGCACGCACAGTGAGCCGAAGACTTTTGGAGGATGGCCTGGTGTCAAGAAGGGCAGCGAGGAAGCCACTTCTCTCCAGGAAAAACATCAGGGACAGACTGATATTCTGCAAAAGGTACAGGGATTGGACTGCTGAGGACTGGGGTAAAGTCATTTTCTCTGATGAATCCCCTTTCCAATTGTTTGGGGCATCCGGAAAAAAGCTTTTCCGGAGAAGACAATGTGAGCGCTACCATCAGTCCTGTGTTATGCCAACAGTAAAGCATCCTGAGACCATTCATGTGTGGGGTTGCTTCTCAGCCAAGGGAGTGGGCTCACTCACAATTTTGCCTAAGAACACAGCCATGAATAAAGAATGGTACCAACACATCCTCCGATAGCAACTTCTCCCAACCATCCAAGAACAGTTTGGTGACGACCAATGCCTTTTCCAGCATGATGGAGCACCTTGCCATAAGGCAAAAGTGATAACTAAGTGGCTCGGGGAACAAAACATTTTGGGTCCATGGCCAGGAAACTCCCCAGACCTTAATCCCATTGAGAACTTGTGGTCAATCCTCAAGAGGCGGGTGGACAAACAAAAACCCACATATTCTGACAAACTCCAATCATTATGGATTATGCAAGAATGGGCTGCCATCCGTCAGGATGTGGCCCAGAAGTTAATTGATAGCATGCCAGGGCGGATTGCAGAGGTTTTGAAAAAGAAGGGTCAACACTGCAAATATTGACTCTTTGCATAAACTTCATGTAATTGTCAATAAAAGCATTTGACACTTATGGAATGCTTGTAATTATACTTCAGTATACCATAGTAACATCTGACAAAAATATCTAAAAACACTGAAGCAGCAAACTTTGTGAAGACCAATACTTGTGTCATTCTCAAAACTTTTGACCACGACTGTATATGGTAGTGCACTATGTGTGTGACAGTAACAGAATACTGTCATATATGTGCGTATGAGAGAGCAGTAAAACTGAAACAAGTGATAGAGTAGATTAACTACGTTACACAGAGCTTCATCTGATATGGCTCTATTCGGATTAATCTACTAATCGGCATGGCGATACCTGTAGAAGTCGTCGAAGGTCAGCTCCGCCTTCCCCTTCTTCCCAAAGAAGTGCACCAGCAGTGTGGTGTCAATCATCATACCCTCCTCCGCACGCTGCCATCCCATTGGCCAGACAGGGGCAGAGGGGGCGGGGAGAAAAGAAAAAACAATGCAGTGACTGACATACAACACGCTCTCTGATTGGATGTGGAGTAGGCACCGGTCCAGTGGGCGTTGTCATGAATCCAAGATGGCAGCCATTGTGCCGAACAGCCAGCCAGTCGCATGTGCAGGGCAACAACAGTCAGTCAAGTCAATCAATCAGCTACACCAAGTGTTCCCAACGAGGCTTGAGTCTGAGCAGCGCCTGCACAGATCCACTGATCTCCAAACCATCCGTGTGTTATAGCTGTTAGTAGACATATTGGATTAGGGCTATCCGGATGGTGTGTAGATCAGATATTCCTGTGCAGCCCAGACTGATAAATGGTAGTGTTGCAGCCAGCAGTGTGACAGACAGACAGACAGGACAGGACAGGACAGGACAGTACAGCACACAGATAGGCAAGGCTATAGACAGACAGACACACACACACATACACAAAGGCATGCCTGTAGACACACAGAGAGTAAGCGGAGGAGGAGAAAGACCACACACTCATTTTAGCCGAGACAGGCACATATGCCACCACATCCCATGCATTTCTGTGCAAACCCCCAAACACCACATATAGAAAACCACAGCAGAAAATAAAACCCACCGCAACAGAAATGTGTACAAGAATGTGAGCAAGATTCCACCTTTTTCTAAAAGACTGTAACAGAATCAGGTGTCTTTAAAGTAATTCTGAATTCTTTCATGTTTTCTTTCTGCTCTCTAAACCACTCTCTCTGTGTACAAAATATCCCTTCCCTCTCTTTTGCTTGGGCTTTGTAAGGGAGCCGGGATATTTGAAACCAATTAGGGCGTATTTGGGATGTTTATGTATTTACCGTGGCTTTGTAATCCGCTGTTTAACATTACTTTAATCCCAGAGAGGGAATATTCAGGAAACGGGGGAAGGGGGGTGTATCGGCGTGTGTGTGTGTGTGCGCGTGTGTGTAGGAGGGGATTTCAGAAAAAGGTGTTTATATGACTGGGTTTTATCACATAATAACGGACACAGGCCAAACCCTGAGGAACCCTGTCCGAGTGTCCAAGGACCCAGAGAGGGCGATATCGATCGATGTTTGGTCTAAAAACCAAATGGGCCAATAGGCTTTGTCCCTCTCCCCGCCATGCCCCACCCTTCCCCCAATCCAACCAATCCGGCGTCATGCTGAAGGCAGAATACAACTGGCATTGGCAAACTCTCATCATATCCTTCTCCATAGGGGGAGACTGCATTCAGCCATGTTCAGATTCAGCAGTAGCATCACGATGCTATACAGCTAATTAAACCGGTCCCAGGTTAGTCCGTGCTGTCTCGCCAAGGTTGAGTCAACTGTGGCAAGACAGCACAAAACTGATCTGGGACCAGGCTGGCGAATGTCTAATACCTTTAGTCTAAAGTCCTAATCCACCAGGGAACGGAAAAAATTATTCAAAGAAAAAAAGAACAGAATTGAAAGAAGAGACATTGTCGTCGTTCCGCTTGACGGCCCAAATGGAGGCACTTTTGACGTCCGAAGCCAGATGTTGTTTGGAAACATCATACTGTGTAGAATTAAAATGTACTCCCCAGGGATGGAATTGAAAAACAATGCAACTAAAAGATAATGGGTAAATCATGTAAGGATAGGTCTATTTCACATGCTGTATAGGGATGAGCCAGTGTATCTCAAAGGAAATCATGTTATGTCACTGAAAAAAACTAACTAACACTTATCCTGTCTGGGCAGTCTGATTCACTTGTGTCACTTTTAGATTCTTCCACTAATTATATACTGAACAAAAATATAAACGCAACATGCAACAATTTCAACGATTTTACTGAGTTAGAGTTCATATAAAGAAATCAGTCAATTGAAATACATTTATTAGGCCCTAATCTATGGATTTCACATGACTGGGCAGGGGCACAGCCATGGGTGGGTCTGGGAGGGCATAGGCCCACCCATTGGGGAGCCAGGCCCAGCCAATCAGAATGAGTTTTTCCCCACAAAAGGGCTTTATTACCGACATAAATACTCCTCAGTTTCGTCAGCTGTCCGGGTGGCTGGTCTCAGACTATCCCTCAGGTGAAGAAGCCGGATGTGGAGGTCCTGGGCTGGCGTGGTTACATGTGGTCTGCGGTTGTGAGGCCAGTTGGACGTACTGCCAAATTCTCTCAAACGACGTTGAAGGCGGCTTATGGTAGAGAAATTAACATTAAATGATCTGGCAACAGCTCTGGTGGACATTCTTGCAGTCAGCATGCCAATTGCATGCTCCCTAAAAACTGTGGCATTGTGTTGTGTGACAAAACTGCAGATTTTAGAGTGGCCTTTTATTGTCCACAGCACAAGGTGCCTCTGTGTAATGATCATGCTGTTTAATCAGCTTCTTGATATGCCACACCTGTCAGGTGGATGGATTATCTTGGCAAAATAGAAATGCTCACTAACAGGGATGTAAACAAATTTGAGAGAAATAAGCTTTTTGTGAGTATGGAACATTTCTGGGATCTTTTATTTCAGCTCATGAAACATGGGACCAACACGTTACATGTTGCGTTTATATTTTTGTTCAGTATAGCTTTACATAGAAATTAAGTATCACTCTGTCATACTTAAACTGGCTATCTTCTTCAAGTGGCTTCCCTATAAAATGTACAACTTCTTGTATCTCATGGTAACGGTGGTTTGAGGATGTGTTTATTTTGTAAAAGGAACAAACTTGTAAAATATATGTGGTGAAATGACTAGCTTCTTCTTCAAAAGGCAATCCCCCATATGACACATTTGCTTTGCGCCCAGACTAGTCAATACACATGTTTACTTCTTCTCCTTTCTCCCCCTCTCTTCTCTCTCTCTCTCTCTCTCTCTCTCTCTCTCTCTCTCTCGCTCTCTCTCTCTCTGTCATATTCTCTCTTACTCCATGTTTCTCTCTCTCTCTCTCTCTCTCTCTCTCTCTCTCTCTCTCTCTCTTCTCCCCACTCCCCCCCTCTCTCTCTCCCCACCCACCCTCTCTCTCTCCCCTCCCCTCCCTCTCTCTTTCTCCCCTCCCTCTCTCTCTTTCTCCTCTCCCTCTCTCTCTTTCTCTCCACCGTCTCTCTTTCTCCTCTCCTTTCTCTCTTTCTCCCCTCTCTCTCTCTCTCTCTCTCTCTCTTTCTCCCCCTACCTCTCTCTCTCTTTCTCCCCTCCGTCTCTCTCTTTCTTCCCCCTCTCTCTCTGTCTCCCCTCCCTCTCTCTCTTTCTCCCCTCCCTCTCTCTCTTCCTCCCCTCCCTCTCTCTCTTTCTCCCCTCTCTCTCTCTTTCTCCCCCCTCTCTTTCTCTCTTTCTCCCCCCCTCTCTCTCTCTCTCTCTCTCTCTCTCTCTCTCTCTCTCTCTCTCTCTCTCTTTCTCCCCCCCTCTCTCTCTTTCTTTCTTTCCCTCCCTCTCTATCCTGGAAGAGTGAGATCACGACCGGATGCCTCCCGGTTCCTGGAAGTTGTGGAGCGCGAGTATGTGAGCTCATCGCTATCGACGACATAATGGTTATCACGCCCATCAGGTGTGTGAGTCAGCACCTGGTTTGTGTGTGTGTTTGTGTGTGTGTGTGTCCGCTGTGGCCTTTGATCTCAGAACAGAGGTGAAAAACAGTGATTACTGATGTCAACCCCTAAAACTTCTCTCTCTCTCGCTCACTCCCCTCCCTCCCTCCCTCCCCTGAATAACACATTAGACCTGTTATTGGGGCTGGAGAGTCAGCCAGCTGTGGAGTCAGACAGTCAGACAGTCCTTTCTGACACAGACAAACACAGGGGGCCTAATGGGAGACTCATCATGACAGAGAACCTGAATAGGAGGTAAACACACACCCCTCCTCTCTCTCTGTCTCTCTCTCTGTCTCTCTCTCTCTCTGTCTCTGTCTCTGTCTCTGTCTCTGTCTCTGTCTCTGTCTCTCTCTCTCTCTCTGTCTCTCTCTCTCTCTCTCTCTCTCTCTCTCTCTCTCTCTCTCTCTCTCTCTCTCTCTCTCTCTCTCTCTCTCTCTCTCTCTCTCTCTCTCTCTCTCTCTCTCTCTCTCTCTCTCTCTCTCTCTCTTTGATAGCCTCTGGATGAAAGGGTCCAGGCTATGTAAATACAGGTAATCTCCATTATCTCCTGCAGTCTTCCAGTGTTATTGTCTCTCCTCTGCTTCCGCTGCTAGCCACCTATTAGCCATTAAAGAGGCTGCCAAACAAATCGTCAGGCTGAGAAACACTAGACTGCCAAGTCAGCCGAGCTCAATTGTAGACGGACGGCAATGATCTAAAGTGTGTGTGCGTTTGTTTGTTTGTTTGTGTGTGTGTGTGTGTGGTGCTAGAATTATGAATTTTTTGGTATAGCACTTTGTAGGTAAGCAGGTCTTCACTGTATTCTATGCTAAGAAAGTTTTCTAACACTATTTTCTTTAAAAAACGGTGGCTGACATGCAAGCTACAGTACAGCAACCACAAGGAACCAACACAGAGATTCATACAGAACATATCAAAGGGGTGGCAGAAGTTAACATCGATAAGCATAAAACATAAGACTAAACGAATAGGGTTAATAATAAAACATCTGAATCTAAGAATCTACTACAGAAAAACAATATATTACACAGTGACATAGTTGTCCTATGGCTATGGATGGATGGGTCAAAACCAAGGGAAGAGTTTTTATGTTTCTAGTCAAAGGAGGGATGGGATCAAGTGACTAAAATAACAACTAGAGAGGGATGGTCGGGTATGAGAGAACGAAATACATGGATACATGAATCTATGTGGTGGTGGAGGGAGGGAGGGAGGGAGGGAGGGAGGGAGGGAGGGAGGGAGGGAGGGAGGGAGAGGAGAGGAGGAATGGATTGACAGAGGACAGTTATGCTGTACTTCCGCCAGGTTAGAGAATCTATACGGAGGAGGATAGAGGGATGAGGGAAGGGAGGGATGGATGGATGAATACAGGTCTGATGGAGGGGGGTGGATTGACAGACAACACTTATGCTGTACTTCTGCCAGGTCAGAAAACACATGGAGCATAGAGGGATGGAGGGAAGGAAGAACGTATAGATGTAGGAAAAGAACAAGGAATGAACGGAGGAAAGAAGGACGAATGAATGGACAGAGGACAGGTATACCTCTGCCAGGTCTGAAAACAGGGCTTGACTGGCGCCGCGCCTCAACACGTCCCAATAGCTCCTGGCCACAAACTCCTGACTGTCTTTTTTAACCACCTGCAGGAGTTTTTACCAGAAGCACAAACACCGTAAAAAAAAAACAGAGGACAACTAAAGGAGGGAAGAGAGGATGATGATACGAAGGAATAACCATGATCATTTCTCTCTAATTCGTTTGAAATGGACCATCAATTAAAGATCAAACATCAAATGAAAGATTTCATTACAAAATGGAGGGATTGGCTTAGTGATATGCTAATCATATAGAAGACTGATCACAGTAACATTTAAATAATTAACAGTCTCACACTGATATCATTATTATAGTAGAATGATTTGTCATCATATCAAAGAGATTTGTAAACCTGCAGCTCACCCTCAATGAGGCGATCCATCACTCTATTTCTAGATAGGGGATTGGTTTTACTACTGTCCTACCTCCCACTTCACTCAGATGAGTCAAACATTGTTTTCCTTAGCTCCAGTCAAACGACATCGATACTGCATGGTGGTTTGACTATCACTTTGAATAACACATGTCACACAAGACAACATCTGCTGTTCATTCACTCAACTAAAGTCGTTAATTATAAACCACTCACAATGTGTGTACAGACGGAAGCCCAACCAATAGAATATTGTTCTAAACTGAGAAAGCCTACAGTACACATCCAACACAGTGATTGGCCAGCTGTCTTGTCTGTCTCTATAGGGGAATACAGGGGCGGCCATTCAACATCACAGGTTCTACTGGCCTGTCGTCCATCAGGTTAGTGACAGGAAGGAGAGGTCTGCTCCCCTGTAGGAGGACGGACAGTGGCCTGGTTCTGTGGGCTGTGTTTGAGTATAGACCATTACGTTCCTTCACTCCTCCACAGCGACTGGAGTGAAATGTGCATTAAGGCTGAGTGAGAGACAGGCCTATAGTCTAAACATGACCACGTAGAGGGCCTGTTGATCTGTCATCAGAGAGTCGTCTATGGGTTAACCTGGAATCGACACTGAATATCAATGGTGCACATACTATATAGGGAATAGGGTGCAATTTTAGACACACTCAGATTGACTACTGTTTCTCTTCACTGGGATTCATTCCAGGCCAGGACAGTGACTTCATAAAGAGTGACTTCATTTATTGGGTAGAATACCAACGTTTCGGCATCACTGTGCCTTCTCAGTGAATCTAAAACCTATCCCTTGCTAGAAATCCAATACTAGCCATTTTGTCCATGAGTACATGTGTTGTGTGAAAACAGATGCGCTTACTTCATGACTGTGCTTACTTCATAAGGAATGTGCTTACTTCAAAGACTGTGCTTACTTCATAGGGTGATTACATCATAAGGAATGTGCTTACTTCATAGAGTGCTTACATCATAAGGACTGTGCTTACTTCATAGGGTGCTTACATCATAAGGACTGTGCTTACTTCATAGGGTGCTCACATCATAAGGACTGTGCTTACTTCATAAAGTGTGCTCACTCTACTATCCATACTATTTACCAAAATCCCCTCCCTCCTACCCCTCCCCCCCTCCCCCGTCCCCCAAAAATTAACAATGCTTGATTCTATTTTAAGTCAGTGTTTCTTAGTCATTCTAAATCAAATCATTCACTTTTGTTGACGCCCCTCTCTCTGACCCCTAAAATCGTTACTCCTCCACCCCTCCGCAATCAATCACTCAGACAGAATACAAGGAAGGTCTATTTCAATGGATTTCTATCTATTTCACTCTATTTCTATGGATCTAGATATACACAGAGTTTAGACCAGGGACAAAGCTATACAGTTGTGTCCGAAATGGCAACCTATTCACTAACGCAATACGTTTTGACAACAGTAGTGCACTATATAGGGAATAGGGTGCCATTTGGGGTGCAGCCGGGTTGATACATACGCTGTTGATGGGCGCAACCTGATATCCATAGAGCTGCATACTCTTTTACACACAGAGACGAGGAGGAGAGGAGGACGCACGGCATGCGGTCAAAAAGGAGGAGGAAGAGGAGGAGGAGGAGGAGGAGGAGGAGGAGGAGGAGGAGGAGGAAGAGAAAGGACACATGTTAGATTAGATGCATGCAAGGAGAGACACACTTGCTCAAATGGACAACAGGAGTACTGCTACCGTAAACCAAGACACTTCTAGCTACACAACATTCCACAACATACTGTACGGGTATTACTTTTCTACTTTTCATACTTCTACAATAAAGTAAACCACGGTTGCATCCAAAATGGCACCCTATTTCCTATAAAGTGCACTACTTTTGACCAAAGCCCTGGTCAAAAGTAGTGCACTACATAGGGAATAGGGTGCCATTTGTAAGGTGCTCTATGTAAAGGGTAAAGTGTGGTGTGTGTTCACAATGTGCTACCCTGGTAATACACCTCACAAAACATACCGTATGATTGTCACAGATAGCACCACATGATTGTATCATTCACATGGTACCTTAATATACACATGACATTACCATAACGTTATCCTAACGTTAAAGAGACATTGTATCTGATCCTGTTATTGAAGGGGCACGGAGGATCAGTGGGCCACATATTTGACCATCTGAAACTAGCTGAAACGAGCCACCTACGATTCCCCACATGGCAGCTTGTTGTCATTGTTGGTAGCCATCTGACCGTTCAGAATCATAACAACGCACCCCTGCCGGTCACATCGGTGCACGCGCATCATTTCCATGACGTTGTCAGACAACCCATCTATAGGAAATAGAGTGCACAAGTAGTGCACTATAAAGGAAATACAGATGTAGGATCTTAATTTGATCACCCCGTTGCAGGAGAACTGCAGGAAATGTTAAACTTGTAGTGTATTTGAGGTTTAAAAAAGGCTTCTGAAGTTAGTCATTTCCACTTTGAAATGTCAGACTTGATTTTCCCTTTCGAAAAATGTATCAATCCTTACAAAAATGGCCATTAATTATAATACCCATAATAATTCACATTTCCTGTTGCTGCAGGATTATTTTCCTGCTGTAGCAAACTGGCTCAAATTAAGATCCTACATCTGTAGGGTGCCATTTAGGACATAGACTTTAAACAGCATTCCTCAGCTGTGCCCCTCCGAGGAGCCGTCTGGCTAAGTGTGTCTGGTCCCTCTGAAGCTAATGCCACAGAAACTCCCACAATCCCCTCTCATCCCCTCTTATCTCTCTATCAGATCCTCGTGTTTACGTTGGCCCACATGGGCTGCTTACGGGAGATGTCACCCATCCACAAAACACTGGGAAAGGAGGCCATTTTGGCTCTGCTTGTCTCCCACTGCTCCTGACGCAAGCGAGAGGGATCTTAACTTCAAAGTGAACCGAATGCACAATCTGCAGTGTGTATGTGAAGTGTGGGAAAGCGACAGACAAAGTCCTGAACATGCTTGGAGGTTGATGTTTTAACGTCATATTATACTGTATGATAAATATTTATTTCTTCAAATATGACATCTTTGACCCCTCAAATCAGTATTGATAGCAAGTTCAACACACATGGGCCGTGTCCGAATACCCGTGCTTGCATTCTAAATAGTAGGCATTTTGGGTGTGCGAAAATATAACTTCTTATAGTATATGAAATTTAAAAAATTGAATGTGCTTTAAATGCCAAGATGTCATACTAATTTCGACATTTCATCTAGCATGAAGTTGCTGCATGCTATTGATGAAGAGAATTGTTTCCTCAGACCCACGTGTGTTTGACAACAGCTGATAATCAGCTGATAATGAGATAAGGGAATGCGGTACCAAAATGAACGAATGGCGGGAATCAACACAATTGCGCATTAGATCACGCATTCTCAGTATAGGTGAGTCTAGTACATTGATATGTGTTGCTTACTGCATTCGTTTTCACTAAACAGAACATTCTAAATAGCATGTAGTATTAGTACACAGAATGTCGTTTTAGTAAGTAGTAGGCAAGACAGATTTATGATCTAGTCTTGGTGTATATTTCATTGTAAAGACACATTCATTAGCATAACAGAAACTGAACAAAACAGACATTGCTGTTTGACTTGGGGTGAGAAATACTGCAGGGAAAGGTCTGGTCCTGCCGCTTGCTGTGAGGGAAATTAGCTTGAACACAAGCATGCATGCACAACGCACACACACACGCACACACACACACTGACACATATTTACAATCACAAATATACTCTCTCTCCCTCTTGTTTGCTCTTACCAGCTGAGCTGACTTCTCCACATCTCCTTTCCTCCCCTTCTTCTCATTTTTCTTCCTGAAGATCTCCTGCAGCTGGAGAGGAGAGGAGAGGAGAGGAGAGGAGAGGAGAGGAGAGGAGAGGGGGGAGGAGGGGGAGAAGGAGGAGAGGAGAGGAGAGGAGAGGAGAGGAGAGGAGAGGAGAGGAGAGGAGAGGAGAGGAGAGGAGAGGAGAGGAGAGGAGAGGAGAGGAGAGGAGAGGAGAGGAGAGGAGAGGAGAGAGGAGAGGAGAGGAGAGGAGAGGAGAGGAGAGGAGAGGAGAGGAGAGGAGAGGAGAGGAGAGGAGAGGAGAGGAGAGGAGAGGGAGAGGAGAGAGAGAGAGAGAGGAGAGGGAGAGGAGAGGAAGAGAGGAGAGGAGAGGAGAGGAGAGGAGAGGAGAGGAGAGGAGAGGAGAGGGAGAGAGGAGAGGAGAGGAGAGGAGAGGAGAGAGGAGAGGAGAGGAGAGGAGAGGAGAGGAGAGGAGAGGAGAGGAGAGGAGAGGGAGAGGAGAGGAGAGGAGAGGAGAGGAGAGGAGAGGAGAGGAGAGGAGAGGAGAGAGGAGAGGAGAGGAGAGGAGAGGAGAGGGGAGAGAGGAGAGGAGAGGAGAGGAGAGGAGAGGGAGAGGAGAGGGAGAGGAGAGGAGAGGAGAGGAGAGGAGAGGAGAGGAGAGGAGAGGAGAGGAGAGGAGAGGAGAGGAGAGGAGAGGAGAGAGAGAGAGGAGAGAGAGAGAAGAGAAGAGAAGAGAAGAGAAGAGAAGAGAAGAGAAGAGAAGAGAAGAGAAGAGAAGAGAAGAGAAGAGAAGAGAAGAGAGGAGAGGAGAGGAGAGGAGAGGAGAGGGGGAGAGGAGAGGAGAGAAGAGGAGAGGGGAGAAGAGGAAGGGAGAGGAGAGGAGAGGAGAGGAGAGGAGAGGAGAGGAGAGGAGAGGAGAGGAGAGGGAGAGGAGAGGAGAGGAGAGGAGAGGAGAGGAGAGGAGAGGAGAGGAGAGGGGGAGAGAAGAGGAGAAGAGAAGAGAAGAGAGAAGAGAGAAGAGAAGAGAAGAGAAGAGAAGAGAAGAGAAGAGAAGAGAAGAGAAGAGAAGAGAAGAGAAGAGAAGAGAAGAGAAGAGAGGAGAGGAGAGGAGGAGATTATGTGTGAGATCAACAGTGTGCAGTAGTTATCTTCTTGGCACATAAAACTGTTAAATGCATTTTTTAAATGAAATTATTTATTTATTAAGGGTGGTAACGGTAACTCACCACTAGGAACTCCCTCTTGTCAACCATCTGGTTCCCGTCCGCGTCGAACATGTTGAAGGCGATCTTGAAGCCTGCGTGGGGCTCTGAGGAAGAGGAGGGATGAAGATGACTGATCTCCACACCATCGGGACTGAATGGACTACTAGTGGTTATGTATGCTTCTACATGCATCCAGATCATATTTAAGATAGCAAGATCTGTTGTGATCTGTTTTGCTCAAACACGTCAATGTCATTTGATACAGTTGTCTATGTTCTAATTGTTCCCATCCCACATTTCCCACTACATCACCACTTTTACAATTATATCCCTGAATGTATCTTTATCCCATTACATCTCTACTGTTAAAATTATATCCATTAATGTATCTTTAGGCTCAGTTTAATCAGCTGTATTGACTGAATACTGAGGCAGCAGGTAGCCTAGCGGTTAAGAGCGTTGATCCAGTAACCCAAAGGTCACTGGTTTGAATCCCTGAGCCGACTAGGTGAAAAATCTGTCCTTGAGCAAGGCACTTAACCTTAATTGCCCTTGTAAGTCGCTCTGGATAAGCGCGTCTGCCAAATGACTAAAATGTACATTACTACCTGTGGATCTTTCTCTCTCATCTTGGCAAGTGCTATGTAAATATTATTCCAGCGCTGGGTTACCAGGCAAAGCGTGTGTGGCAGCGATGACTGAGATCCTTAGTGAGCAACAACAGCAAAGCAGGACCTCAGAGTGTGGCTGGAGATTTATCTACACAGACTGTCAACACCAGTGTCAAGTCTGCATCCTATTTCCTATGTAGTCCACTACTTCTTTCTAAAGCCATGGACAGAAGTAGTGCACTATATAGCGAATCAGGTGCCATTTGGGATGCAGCCAAAGCAATATATGACTCCAAGTGTGTTTTATTGTAACAATGTTGATGAAGGCCTATTTGATGAATAACTACATTTACAGGAGTTGAAATGTTGGGAGCATGTGTGTTGAGTCTTTTTTTGGGGGGCAGATTATTTACAAAAAAATATGTTTTATTGTCACTTATACCGGATAGGTGCAGTGAAATGTGTTGTTTTACAGGGTCAGCCATAGTAGTACGACACCCCTGGAACAAATTAGGGTTAAGTGTCTTGCTCAAGGGCACATCAACAGACTTTTCACATAGTCGGCTCGGGTATTCGAAAGAGCAACCTTTGGGTTACTGGCCCAATGCTCTAACCGCTAGGCTAGCTGCTAAGCACCTGTCTCAAAGCCACTCAATTTTCAATGTTGTCTTAACTTATGTTTTATCTTCCTACCATCCAGGACCTCTATACCAGGCGGTGTCAGAGGAAGGCCCTAAAAATTGTCAGACTCCAGACACCCTAGACATAGACTGTTCTGTCTGCTACCGCATGGCAAGCGGTACCGGTGTGCCAAGTCTAGTTCCAAAAGGCTTCTAAACAGCTTCTACCCCCAAGCCATAAGACTCCTGAACAGCTAATCAAATGAACAGCTAATCAAATGGCTTCTATCCCCCTCCCCCTTTTACGCTGCTGCTACTCTCTGTTTATTATCTATGCATAGTCACTTTAACTCTACCTACAAGTACATTTTACCTCAATTACCTCGACTAACCGGGTGCCCCCGCACATTGACTCTGCGCCGTTACCCCCTGTATATAGCCCCGCTACTGTTATTTTACTGCTGCTCTTTAATTATTTGTTTTTTATTTATCAATTTTTTACTTAACACTACATTGTTAAAAAGCATTTCACTGTTGTATTCGGCACATGTGACAAATAAAATTTGATTTGATTTGATCTTATCTTGTCTTCATTTAGGACCTCCTGTGTCTCGGCAGCCTCTTTAGGAACAGTGTAGATTTTACCACCTACCGTAGTGAGAGGAACTTGAGATTTTGGTATTTTTTGGGGGACTGGAGATCTTGGGTGGGCCACCCATGTCTGGGACATACTGTCAACTTTAACAGACCAACGTTGGCCTTTAGTAATGATTTGTGTTTAATGTAAGCAGAGGGCACCACCAGTCCCTCTTCATAAGAGAGAGAGAGAGAGAGAGAGAGGGAGAGAGAGAGGGAGGGCAGAGAGAGAGAGAGCGGGAGGGCAGAGAGAGTAGAACGTAGAAAGAGAGAGAGAGTGGGAGAGAGGGAGATAAAGATAGAAAGAGTATGTGAGAGAGAGAGAGAGAGAGAGAGAGAGAGAGAGAGAGAGAGAGAGAGAGAGAGAGAGAGAGAGAGAGAGAGAGAGAGAGAGAGAGAGAGAGAGAGAGAGAGAGAGAGAGAGAGAGAGAGGGAGAGAGAGAGGGAGGGCAGAGAGAGAGAGAGCGGGAGGGCAGAGAGAGTAGAACGTAGAAAGAGAGAGAGAGGGAGAGAGAGGGAGAGAGAGATAGAAAGAGTATGTGAGAGAGAGAGAGAGAGAGAGAGAGAGAGAGAGAGAGAGAGAGAGAGAGAGAGAGAGAGAGAGAGAGAGAGAGAGCGGGAGAGGGAGCGAGAGAGAGCGAGAAAGAGAGGGAGAGAGAGAGAGAGGAGAGAGCAAGAGAAAGAGAGAGAGAGAGAGAGAGAGAGGGAGAGACTCACTTGTCAGAATGCAGAGCAGAAAGAGATACTCGGTGTAAGCGATGATGCCTGGAAAGAAAATGAGAAGAGGGAACATCAAAGGACGAGATTCATTCTGTTAATGTACAATAAAGTACTCTCTCTCTCTCTCTCTCTCTCTCTCTCTCTCTCTCTCTCTCTCTCTCTCTCTCTCTCTCTCTCTCTCCTCCCTCCCTCACTCTCTCTCTCTCTCTCTCTCTCTCTCACCAACTCTCAAACAGCTGGGGCACTAGAGGCGGCTTGGCTGAAGGCCAGATTAAAATGTTTACTGATTGTTCAAAGACGGGCCTCCTCTAGATAAATGGAAGGGTAGAACAGACCTTCCCCTCCTCCCCTCTTCTCCCTCCTCCTCCCGGAGAGTAGGAGAGAACGAGTAATCCCCCTTTCATGCAGATAACATCTAAAAATGTAAAAAGGTGCCTTTGAGTTGAGCCGCAGGCGGTGTTTTGGGCACACCGGAGCTGCGGGTGTTTTAACACTGCAAGAGACCGGAGTGGAGACCCAAGACCTAGAACACTGGGTGGTAGCATGTGCACTCTCTCTCACACACACACACACACACACACACACACATAAACATGTGCACACCCATGCATATACAGACACACAGAAGCACACACAGAAGCACACACACACACAGAAACACGTACACACCCATGCATAACACACACACACACACACACACACACACACACGGTGGGAGAGAAAGAGATCACATAAAGCCGCGTTGTGTTTGGAGAAGCGAGGTGTAAAGCGTTGAGGGGATGATCAGCCTGAGGATGTGGTCCATTTAGCACCACGTCCCTCTGCTCCTCTTTGTTGAGGCCCAGACAGGACCGCTGCTGTGGCCTGGCTCATGTTTCAGACAGGACCGCTGCTGTGGCCCATGTTTCAGACAGGACCGCTGCTGTGGCCTGGCTCATGTTTCAGACAGGACCGCTGCTGTGGCCCATGTTTCAGACAAGACCGCTGCTGTGGCCTGGGTCATGTTTCAGACAGGACCGCTGCTGTGGCCTGGCTCATGTTTCAGACAGGACCGCTGCTGTGGCCTGGCTCATGTTTCAGACAGGACCGCTGCTGTGGCCTGGGTCATGTTTCAGACAGGACCGCTGCTGTGGCCTGGCTCATGTTTTAGACAGGACCGCTGCTGTGGCCTGGCTCATGTTTCAGACAGGACCGCTGCTGTGGCCTGGCTCATGTTTCAGACAGGACCGCTGCTGTGGCCTGGGTCATGTTTCTCGTGTGTGTGTGTGTGTGTGTGTGTGTGTGTGTTTCTGTGTGTGTGCTCATGTTTCTCTATGTGTGTGTGTGTGTGTGTGTGTGTGTTTCTGTGTGTGTGCTCATGTTTCTCTATGTGTGTGTGTGTGTGTGTGTGTGTGTGTGTGTGTGTGTGTGTGTGTTTCTGTGTGTGTGCTCATGTTTCTCTATGTGTGTGTGTGTGTTGGTCTGTTACACAACGGCTGAAAGCATTCCCCCTTCCACCAGGTTTTTGTTTGGAGAGAAAGACAGTAGCCTGTCTGTCCACTGATAGTTCAGGGTGACCGCACTGAGTGTTACGGCAGAGAGACTCCCTGCTTCAGGAAGGGGAGAGGAGGGGAACATGATACCTCAGCTTAGTGGAGCTACCCTGGCCCCCTGGCCCCCTGGCCCCCTGGCCCCCTGGCCTGGACCTCACACTAGGGATGGATGCTCCCTGTCCCAGGCTTACTCAAATACTCAATACAGCTAATAACAACTTTGGCAGTAGCCGTTTTGCTTTGCTTGTCTCCTACGAGGAGAGATCAATTCAATAAAGTATTTTTAACTGCAACTATCTGGTGTCTTTATCCTACTAGTTTAGCCTCCTACAGTTTTTAAAAAATGTGTACATTTAAATGTTTAGTCATTTAGCAGACACTCTTATCCAGAGCCTCTTTTGGTAGTGAGGATACATTTGAATACATAAGAAGCCAAAGAACACCTTACCAGATGAACTCTTATTGTAATCCCAGTGCACTTTTTCACAACTTCTACAGCCAGGAGTTTTCCCAGACCTCATGATCTGATCAACAATCTGGGCCCAAGTCAAGAAAAGCCTGATAAGATGGTATGCTCTTGTATATTACAGTAGACTTTGATCAGCAGCCCCGTATTGAAAAGGCCTTGTTTCCTATATGCCTTTTGGAAGTGGAAGGCCCTTGTTAACTATCCCACTTTAAAAGCCTACTTTCTCTGACGTGTTTGTACTGTGCACTGCAGTGAGAGAGAGCATCACTGGATTCCAGACGCGAGTCACCCATACCACACGCATACACACACACACACACACACACACACACACACACACACACACACACACACACACACACACACACACACACACACACACACACACACACACACACACACACACACACACACACTCTCTCTCTTCTTGACATGACAACACAAATAAAATGTGCTGGGGCAACACACAGTAACATTCCAGAGTCTGCCGCCCTGCACCGACTCATGCGCACGGCAAAGGTCTCCGTCGGCAACGGTAATCCGATGCCATTCCGGGGATTCAAACTGTCCTCGGCCGTCACCGAGCGCCAAAGGAAGCGTGTCCCGACATCACAGAGTACAAACACAACAGAGACGTGTCTCCACGTTGTCTTCCTCCCCAACCACACCTTCGTTCCCTGATCACTCCATTCTTTCTTTCTTTTGATCTCCTTCCTTCTTTCCTCTCCTCTCCTCTCCTCTCCTTTCCTCTCCTCTCCTCTCCTCTCCTCTCCTCTCCTCTCTCCTCTCCTTTCCTCTCCTCTCCTCTCCTCTCCTCTCCTTTCCTTTCCTCTCCTCTCCTTTCCTTTCCTTCCTTTCCTCTCCTCTCCTCTCCTCTCCTCTCCTCTCCTCTCCTCTCCTCTCCTCTCCTCTCCTCTCCTCTCCTCTCCTCTCCTCTCCTCTCCTCTCCTCTCCTTTCCTTTCCTTTCCTTTCCTTTCCTCTCCTCTCCTCTCCTTTCCTTTCCTTTCCTCTCCTCTCCTTTCCTTTCCTTTCCTCTCCTTTCCTCCTCTCTCTGTTTTTGGTGGGGCCTTGCTGATGTTAACTGGCAGGATTAAAAGGGTGGTGTGTGTGTGTGTGCATGCGTGCGTGTGTGTATGTGTGTGTGAGTACGTGCACGGGCTGCCTCCCTAAAGCAACAGAGGGAAGGACAAGAAAACATTTACACCTCGCTACCCTGGAGCCCAGGTGTGAGCTTCTTAGGGAGACAGAGACACCAGGGTGTTACTGTGTGTGTGTGTGTGTCTGTGTGTTACTGTGTGTGTGTTAATGTGTGTGTGTGTGTATATTACAGTGTGTGTTACTGTGTGAGTGTGTGTGTTTTACTGTGTGTGTGTCTTACTGTGTGTGTGTTAATGTGTGTGTGTTACTGTGTGTGTGTGTGTTAATGTGTGTGTGTGTTACTGTGTGTGTGTGTTACTGTGTGTGTGTCCGTGTGTGTTACTGTGTGTGTGTGTGTGTGTGTTACTGTGTGAGTGTGTGTGTGTGTTACTGTGTGTGTATATCTGTGTGTGTAGTCTTGGGAGAGGCCTCAACAACTTTCTCCCTGCCATTCAAAGAAACGCCAACACTAGAACCAGCCAGCATGAAAATCTGCTGCAGCTTGGAGACAGGCCCAACTTCCTCACTAGTGTTTTCCTAATACACTCCTACTTCACATTCCACATCTAGTGTCATACACTTCTAGTGTACTAATCTACTTACAACAACAATACTACAGAACAGCCCTTTTCACTAGTACACACTTCTATTACAACACTATACTAGACCTATACTTCAATTACCCCTCCTCTCCTCTCCTCACCTCTCCTCTCCTCTCCTCTCCTCTCCTCTCCTCTCCTCTCCTCTCCTCTCCTCTCCTCTCCTCTCCTCTCCTCTCCTCTCCTCTCCTCTCCCCAGAGAAATTCTTCCCCTGGATACTGTTCCCAGAGAAAACATACCAGTCGGGTAGGATTGAAGAAAAACACAAACACACACACACAAACACAATAACACACAATGCATAATCATTACCTTCATTTGGAATGCTTAGCAGGTTTCATAACATGACACATAACTGTATAAACATATGAGCATAATATGAGGATGATCTGCATGCAAACAACATATCAGTTATGGAGATGATATTGTGAGGAGAATTAAAGAGGGAGGGAGGGAGGGAGGGAGGGAGAACTTTCTTGCATTATCACAGGGTTAAAGGGGTGTAGAGGTAGAGAGAAGAGAGGGATTAGAGAGGGTTAGAAAAATAGAGAGAAACAGAGAAGGGGGGAGAGAGAAGGAGAAAGAGAGAGAGTATGCATGTGTGTATGAATGTGTGCATATAACTCTCTGGTGTTAACACAGGGGTAGAGGGGTAGAGGGAGGAGAGGAGAGAGAGAGAGGTAGAGAGAGGAGAGGAGAGAGAGAAGGGTAGAGAGAGGGGTAGAGAGAAGAGAGGAGAGAGAGAGGGGTAGGGAGAGGAGAAGAGAGAGAGAGGGGTAGAGAGAGGAGAGGAGAGGAGAGAGAGAGGGGTAGAGAGAGGGGTGGGGAGAGGAGAGGGGGTAGAGAGAGGGGAGAGAGAGAGAGAGAGAGGGGTAGAAGAGGGAGAGAGAGAGAGGGAGAGGGGAGAGAGAGAGAGGGGTAGAGAGAGAGGGAGAGGGAGAGGAGAGGAGAGGAGAGGAGAGAGAGAGGGGTAGAGAGAGGAGAGGGGTAGAGAGAGGGGTGGAGAGAGGAGAGGAGAGAGAGAGGGGTAGAAGGAGGAGAGGAGAGAGAGAGAGGGGTAGAGAGAGGAGAGGGGTAGAGAGAGGGGTAGAGGGAGGGAGGAGAGGAGAGAGAAAGGGGTTGAGAGAGGAGAGGAGAGAGAGAGGGGTAGAGAGAGGAGAGGGGTAGAGAGAGGGGTAGAGAGAGGAGAGAGAGAGGGGTAGAGAGAGGGAGGAGAGTGAGAGGGGTAGAGGGGTAGAGGGGTAGAGGGAGGAGAGAGAGAGGGGTAGAGGGAGGGAGGAGAGGACCATAATTGAGTGAGGTTTATATTTAGCTTCCTGGTTGGGGAAGGCAGTATGGCAGGCTGCTGAGCGTGTTATAATTATCACCGTGGGGAATCAACAGCCGTGTGATTCCACTGTTACGCGCTCCAAGAGCAAATGCTTTAATTGCGACCGGGCCCCAGCTTCTCTCCCTTCGCTCTCTCTTGAACAGTATGTGTCTCTCTCTCTCTCTGTGGTACAGTATGTGTATCTCTCTCTCTGTGGTACAGTATGTGTCTCTCTCTCTCTGTGGTACAGTATGTGTCTCTCTCTCTCTCTGTGGTACAGTATGTGTCTCTCTCTCTCTCTCTGTGGTACAGTATGTGTCTCTCTCTCTCTGTGGTACAGTATCTCTCTCTCTCTCTCTCTCTCTCTCTGTGGTACAGTATGTGTCTCTCTCTCTGTGGTACAGTATGTGTCTCTCTCTCTCTGTGGTACAGTATGTGTCTCTCTCTCTCTGTGGTACAGTATGTGTCTCTCTCTCTCTGTGGTACAGTATGTGTGTCTCTCTCTCTGTGGTACAGTATGTGTCTCTCTCTCTGTGGTACAGTATGTGTCTCTCTCTGTGGTACAGTATGTGTCTCTCTCTCTCTGTGGTACAGTATGTGTCTCTCTCTCTCTGTGGTACAGTATGTGTCTCTCTCTCTGTGGTACAGTATGTGTCTCTCTCTGTGGTACAGTATGTGTCTCTCTCTCTGTGGTACAGTATGTGTGTCTCTCTCTCTCTGTGGTACAGTATGTGTGTCTCTCTCTCTGTGGTACAGTATGTGTCTCTCTCTCTCTGTGGTACAGTATGTGTCTCTCTCTCTCTGTGGTACAGTATGTGTCTCTCTCTCTCTGTGGTACAGTATGTGTCTCTCTCTCTCTGTGGTACAGTATGTGTCTCTCTCTCTCTGTGGTACAGTATGTGTCTCTCTCTCTGTGGTACAGTATGTGTCTCTCTCTCTCTGTGGTACAGTATGTGTCTCTCTCTCTCTGTGGTACAGTATGTGTCTCTCTCTCTCTGTGGTACAGTATGTGTCTCTCTCTCTCTGTGGTACAGTATGTGTCCTCTCTCTCTCTGTGGTACAGTATGTGTCTCTCTCTCTCTCTGTGGTACAGTATGTGTCTCTCTCTCTCTGTGGTACAGTATGTGTCTCTCTCTCTCTGTGGTACAGTATGTGTCTCTCTCTCTCTCTGTGGTACAGTATGTGTCTCTCTCTCTCTGTGGTACAGTATGTGTCTCTCTCTCTCTGTGGTACAGTATGTGTCTCTCTCTGTGGTACAGTATGTGTCTCTCTCTCTCTGTGGTACAGTATGTGTCTCTCTCTCTCTGTGGTACAGTATGTGTCTCTCTCTCTCTGTGGTACAGTATGTGTCTCTCTCTCTCTGTGGTACAGTATGTGTCTCTCTCTCTCTCTGTGGTACAGTATGTGTCTCTCTCTCTGTGGTACAGTATGTGTCTCTCTCTCTCTGTGGTACAGTATGTGTCTCTCTCTCTCTCTGTGGTACAGTATGTGTCTCTCTCTCTCTGTGGTACAGTATGTGTCTCTCTCTCTCTGTGGTACAGTATGTGTCTCTCTCTCTCTGTGGTACAGTATGTGTCTCTCTCTCTCTGTGGTACAGTATGTGTCTCTCTCTCTCTGTGGTACAGTATGTGTCTCTCTCTCTCTGTGGTACAGTATGTGTCTCTCTCTCTGTGGTACAGTATGTGTCTCTCTCTCTCTGTGGTACAGTATGTGTCTCTCTCTCTCTGTGGTACAGTATGTGTCTCTCTCTCTCTGTGGTACAGTATGTGTCTCTCTCTCTCTGTGGTACAGTATGTGTCTCTCTCTCTGTGGTACAGTATGTGTCTTCTCTCTCTCTGTGGTACAGTATGTCTCTCTCTCTCTGTGGTACAGTATGTGTCTCTCTCTCTCTGTGGTACAGTATGTGTCTCTCTCTCTCTGTGGTACAGTATGTGTCTCTCTCTCTGTGGTACAGTATGTGTCTCTCTCTCTCTGTGGTACAGTATGTGTCTCTCTCTCTCTGTGGTACAGTATGTGTCTCTCTCTCTCTGTGGTACAGTATGTGTCTCTCTCTGTGGTACAGTATGTGTCTCTCTCTCTCTGTGGTACAGTATGTGTCTCTCTCTCTCTCTGTGGTACAGTATGTGTCTCTCTCTGTGGTACAGTATGTGTCTCTCTCTCTCTCTGTGGTACAGTATGTGTCTCTCTCTCTCTGTGGTACAGTATGTGTCTCTCTCTCTCTGTGGTACAGTATGTGTCTCTCTCTCTCTGTGGTACAGTATGTGTCTCTCTCTCTCTGTGGTACAGTAAATGTCTTATTAATTTATGACTCATTTTCATTGTTGAAATGTTTATGTTGGAGACGATGGATGGAGGACAGAAGGCTTTGCTGTCGGAAGAGAGCTGCTGCATGTTGTTGGAGGAATGGAGGAGAGGGTGAAGAGAAGGAAAGAGAGGAGGAGATGAGGAGAAGAGAGGGGAGGGAGGGAAAGACAGAGGAGAAGAGAAGAGAGGGGAGGGGAACAAAAATCTGATCAAATGTTATTTGCCACATGCGCCGAATACAACATGTGTAGACCTTACAGTGAAATGCTTACTTACAAGCCCTTAACCAACAATGCAGTTTTAAGAAAAATATGTGTTAAGCAAAAAATAGATCAGTAAATTTTTTTAATTAAAAGTAATTAAAGAGGGAAATCAAAGGAGAGGAGAGAAAGGAGTACGAAAACAGAGAAGAGGAGAGATGAAGAAAGAGAGGGAGAGGGCAACAGAAGAGCGACAAGGAAAGGAGGAGAGGGAACTGAGGGGAGAGGTGGAGAAGAGAGGAGGATGAGGAGAGAGGAAAGTATAGGATGAGAGGATGGCATGGGAGGAGCAGAGAGAGTGGTTCTATTTTTAGGGTTTACCAGGGCGACCGTAAGGTGACCACAGGGGGGGACCGTGTGGCACCGGCATCGGCTTAGAGGAACCACACTGTGACCAGAGCCTTTACACCTAGACACACCGCAACACTGTCACTGTCATTTAGCCTGTAGCATTATGACATCATGGAGCACTGTCACTGTCATTTAGCCTGTAGCATTATGGCATCATGGAGCACTGTCACTGTCATACAGCCTGCAGCATTATGACATCATGGAGCACTGTCACTGTCATACAGCCTGCAGCATTATGACATCATGGAGCACTGTCACTGTCATACAGCCTGGAGCTAAAGCATCATACATCAACACTTTTCATATAGCCAACAGCCCAACACTGTCACTGTCATACAGCCCGGACTAGATAAACCAAGACGAACTGCACCACTTTCACTGGTCTGTAGCTATGACTGGACAGTAGCTATGACTGGTCTGTAGCTATGACAGGACTGTAGCTATGACAGGACTGTAGCTATGACTGGACTGTAGCTACGACAGGACTGTAGCTATGACTGGTCTGTAGCTATGACTGGACTGTAGCTATGACTGGACTGTAGCTATGACAGGACTGTAGCTATGACTGGTCTGTAGCTACGACAGGACTGTAGCTATGACTGGACTGTAGCTATGACTGGACTGTAGCTACGACAGGACTGTAGCTATGACTGGACTGTAGCTACGACAGGACTGTAGCTATGACTGGTCTGTAGCTATGACTGGTCTGTAGCTATGACTGGACTGTAGCTATGACAGGACTGTAGCTATGACTGGTCTGTAGCTATGACTGGACTGTAGCTATGACAGGACTGTAGCTATGACTGGACTGTAGCTATGACTGGACTGTAGACATGACTGGACTGTAGCTACGACAGGACTGTAGCTATGACTGGTCTGTAGCTATGACTGGACTGTAGCTATGACAGGACTGTAGCTATGACTGGTCTGTAGCTATGACTGGACTGTAGCTATGACAGGACTGTAGCTATGACTGGTCTGTAGCTATGACTGGTCTGTAGCTACGACTGGACTGTAGCTATGACAGGACTGTAGCTATGACTGGACTGTAGCTATGACAGGACTGGAGCTACGACTGGACTGTAGCTACGACAGGACTGTAGCTACGACAGGACTGTAGCTATGACAGGACTGTAGCTACGACAGGACTGTAGCTATGACAGGACTGTAGCTATGACTGGTCTGTAGCTATGACTGGACTGTAGCTATGACAGGACTGGAGCTATGACTGGACTGTAGCTACGACAGGACTGTAGCTATGACAGGACTGTAGCTATGACAGGACTGGAGCTATGACAGGACTGTAGCTACGACAGGACTGTAGCTATGACAGGACTGTAGCTATGACAGGACTGGAGCTATGACAGGACTGTAGCTATGACAGGACTGTAGCTGCGACAGGACTGGACTGTTGGCTATGACTGGTCTGGTAGCTACGACTGGACTTATGACAGGACTGGAGGCTAGCTAGTCAGGACTGTAGCTATGACAGGACTGTAGCTATGACTGGACTGTAGCTACGACAGGACTGTAGCTATGACTGGACTGTAGCTATGACAGGACTGTAGCTATGACTGGACTGTAGCTACGACTGGACTGTAGCTATGACTGGACTGTAGCTACGACAGGACTGTAGCTATGACAGGACTGTAGCTATACGACTGTAGCTACTGACAGGAGAAGGACTGTAGCTATACGACAGGACTGTAGCTATGACAGGACTGTAGCTATGACAGGACTGTAGCTATGACTGGACTGTAGCTATGACTGGACTGTACATGACTTTCCATGACTTTAACTATATGAAATCGCTTACTCTCTCAGATAACATGCTAATCAGTGTATGTGTGTGTGTGTGTGTGTGTGTGTGTGTGTGTGTGTGTGTGTGTGTGTGTGTGTGTGTGTGTGTGTACGTGTGTGTACTAGCTCAAGGTGACTTTGCCATATGGAAGTGTGTGAAGTCAGTCAGTCACACACACACGCAAAAATACACACACACACAATCCATTGCGAGGTACACAGAACGTTCCTTTAGTCCCTACCTCGTTCCCGTAGGTTCCGGAACAGTTTGGACGTTCCCTGCCACACCGCTGGAGTATCTACCAAGATCTTCTGCAGTTCCTGGTGTCAACAGAGACAACGCTATGAGTCTTCACAGACACACAACCTCTCCATGGCCAAGTCCAAAATGACACCATATTCCCTACATAGTTTACTACTTTGGACCAAAGCCCTATGGGCCCTGATCAAAAGTAGTGCACTATATAGGGAAAAGGGTATATAGGGAAGAGGGAATTGGGTGTCATTTGGGATGCAGCCCATGAGTCATGACTTTAACCTTTAGAAGAGTCACTGTCTGACTAGAACATCTAAACATGCTATGCTGTTGCTGCATGTTAGGAACAGATGTAGGATCTTAATTTGATCACCCTGTCGCAGGAGAACTTTCCTGAAATGCAGGAAATGTAAAACTTGTAGTGTTTTTGAGGTTTAAAAAGGCTTCTGAAGTTTGTAATTTCCACACAGAAATTTCAGATTAGAATTTCCCTTACGAAAAATGTATCAATCCCAACAAAAATGTCCATTAATTATAATCCACATAATAATTCACATTTCCTGTTACTGCAGATTTTCCTGCTGTACCAAACTGGCTCAAATTAAGATCCTCCCTCTGTAGTAGCGTGTTTACGACAGTACGCTTCCAAGTCAATTGCTGCTGCAATACTATGGCAGTGGGGCAGCAGGTAGCCTAGCGGTTAAGAGCGTTGGGCCAGTAACCCAAAGGTCGCTGGTTTGAATCCCCGAGCCGACTAGGTGAAACATTTGTCGATGTGCCCTTGAGCAAGGCACTTAAACGTAATTGCTCCTGTAAGTCGCTCTGGATAAGAGTGTCTGCTGAGTGACTAAAATGTAAAGTGTCTATAAGTGCAGCGAATAGGGAAGATGACTATACTGTGTACGTACGGTATTACAGCTAACTGCACAACTAATCATCACTAGCCCTGCCTAAAACATTCCATATCAATATGTTCTGAATATACAGTTTATCATCACTAGCCCTGCCTAAAACATTCCATATCAATATGTTCTGAATATACAGTTTATCATCACTAGCCCTGCCTAAAACATTCCATATCAATATGTTCTGAATATACAGTTTATCATCACTAGCCCTGCCTAAAACATTCCATATCAATATGTTCTGAATATACAGTTTATCATCACTAGCCCTGCCTAAAACATTCCATATCAATATGTTCTGAATATACAGTTTATCATCACTAGCCCTGCCTAAAACATTCCATGTGAATATACAGTTTATTACATATACAGTATAGGCAGGAACAGGAGTTTTATAGCATAGCTCTTAATCAACAAAAATACTAACTGTTCTCAGACCTGTTTAGTGAGGGACCTCCACGGCTTCTTGTCTGGAGGAAAGAGGGAGAGAGAGAAAGAGAGAGAGAGAGAGAGATGGAGATAGAGAGAGAAAGTGTGTGTGTGTGTGAGAGAGAGAGAGAGAGAGAGAGAGAGAGAGAGAGAGAGAGAGAGAGAGAGAGAGAGAGAGAGAGAGAGAGAGAGTATAACAGTGTGTGGGTGGGCTGGATCAGATAACATCAGTATGAGGGGCTCCGTAGTCATAATAATCCATCCATACACTGTCACCATAGACCTATTACAATGCCATAAAGTGCCCTGTGCTTAGCTTTGTACTGTAGCACTGTGTCTGTCTGGGGCAATGTTCTAAAAGTGCAGATTTGTTTTGGCCTTTATAAAGGGGTGGTATAATTCAACCTCAAAGGATGCATTAGATGGCCTATGACACACACACACACACACATACCCTTTAAAAGCCCCATCTATCCCATTCTCAGTCTGGAGTCTGGCCTGTGTGCTGTGCGACGGGGGGAATTCTCCTCAGACTAACATTAACCATCAGACTAAACAATGTTACACACGCCCGTATCTTCTGAGGTCCACCGGCTACGAGCTATCTGTTAAGAAACCTCCCAAAACAGAGGCATTAGACTGGCAGAAGGAGAAAAGAAACCACGGGCCATTCACACTGAGATCCTCACTGGGCTGTGAGTGTCTTCTCTCTCTCTCATAGCAACCAGTGCTATGTAGCGCTGCCGAGTCGGGCTAGCTGGCTTATACAGGGAGTTAGTGGTGTGTGTGTGTGTGTGTGTGTGTGTGTGTGTGTGTGTGTGTGTGTGTGTGTGTGTGTGTGTGTGTGTGTGTGTGTGTGTGTGTGTGTGTGTGGAGTCAGAGTAGTACATGTTAATGACATTGAACTTCAAATCTCTGAAAGGGCTCTCTGGATTTAAATGTCAGCTTTCTAGGGTTTGTGGAAATTCATTCAACTCTCAATCTGCTTCTTTGTCAGGATGATTATATGATTATATTCAATGGGGGTTTATTAATAGAAAACTGAACATTTGTATTTTTGTACTGAATTTGTTGGCAAATAAATAATTTAAGGCCCATATCCACAAAGCATCTTAAAATAGGACTGCTGATCTGGGATCAGTTAGCCTTTTAGATCATAATGAATAAGATTATATGGACAGAGGGGAACACATCTTAGATCAGCACTCCTACTCTGAGATACTTTGTGGATATGGGCCCTGCTCTCTATAAGCAGCTCTATTTAAGCCATGCAGAACATTATAGCTGACAAAACATAACAGATAAAAAGTAATTTCCCTTAACGAGGCGGTGGGGGATAGATATGAACTGCATAGAGTGAGTGAAACTATTATTTTCTAATGGGCACCATTTTGGATCTGGAAGGTTGCTAAAATATATTCCAGGTTAGAAATAATCATGGAACTTTTGGAGCCAAGATGGAGGGTCGGTTTCCCAAGATTGCATCATAAATATGGTAACTGTGTCCTAGTAGTACATACTTCGGGGCTCGCTCATGGTGACGGACTCGATGAAGTTCTGCGGAGTCATGTAAAGCTGTCCCTCATATTCCACTGAGCTGAACAGACGGAAGCGCTGCTCGTGGGACGACATGTACACGTCCCCTTCCTCAAAGTCAAATGGCTGTGCCTGGCAACACACAAACAAACAAACAAACTGGTTGGTTTTGCTTAGGGACATTTTCAATGCAATGCATTGTGGACTTGAGCATTTTGACACCGTACTGTAATATCTTTCCTCCTGGGCCTAAGGGTGAAGAAATAAAAACAAGCCTTTCTTTCTCAACGATTCTCTCTCTCTCTCTTCCTGTCTCTCTCTCCCTCCTTCTCTATCAGAGCTGTAACAGAGAAATCAAATATCACCCTCCACCTGGCAAACCGCCCTCCAATCAATACTCTAACCAGTAGCCAGAAGCACACAGCTCCTCTAGAAAGACAATATTGATACTACTCCTCTCACTGTCTCTCGGAGATGCCAGCTAAACCCCTTTCTCTACTACCCTATCCCTCTTCCTTTCTCTCTTGCACCCTCTCTCCTTTTCTCCATCCTTCTATCAGCGCTGTAATAGAGAAAATCAACTATCACAATCTACTTGGCGAGACCAAGCCATCCTACAATCAATGGGCTACTAGGGAGAAAGTCTCAACAACAGCCTTGCTGTTGAACAGAATAGTAGCTCTTCTAGAGAGACAATACTGCTCACACCCGGTCTTCTTGAAGATGCCAGCTGAACCACTACCGTGTCCTTGCTTTGAATGTATTCTTAGCGGCATCTTTATGTGGATCTCTCTGTCTATAATTAGATCCACCTCTGGTTCTTTCACACAAGGCATTGAGGGAAAGACAGCTTGCCTGATTAAAATACAGCTAAGTGCCACTGCGCAAAATAACAAACCGACTTCTTGGGTTGTAATTAGAAATGGGTATAAATATAGGACTAACTCTGCCGTGCCTGACGGGAGGAAACGACGCACAGAGGTTTTCTGCTTTCCGCTAGAGCCCAATTTGCATACAGATTCATTCATAAAGCTTTCATGAGGAGATTGTGTTAAGCAATTTTTTTTTACAAAGGCATTAATTGAATGGAGAGAAATGGAAGGAAATTTCCCCAGAGAAGAGTAGAAGAAGAAGTCACTTCCTGGTTTGACCCCCCAGCCCTCTAACTCTGATTGATGTACAAATAACTTAATCCGCTACTACATTTGCTTTAAAATCTTCAAACTTTCAATTCTAGCATATTCCTGATAAATGAATAAACACGTCCATGATTCAAACCATTCCATCACACTGTGTCATGCATTTCTAGCAGTAAATGTCAATGTCTCCAATGGGAATTTACCCCAATTTACCCGTCAGTGCCTTGTCAAACAGAATCAGGCCTACACAGAAATCAGTAAAAGGCATATGTCTGTAGCCTAAGATGCATGTTTAAGTAATCAAATAAAAGTTAAGAGAATTCAATCAAAAGCTCTTCGAACTGCAATATAAAATGTTGTTTTGAGTACAAGCCAAGCATGCCTGCCCATATAAGGGAATGTAAAAAAATATCCTAACAGAGTCATCCAGACCGTGACAACAAAAATATGATCTCCTGACAAAAGTGGAGATGATTTGAAATTATTGGTTGTTTACATGTATTTTCCATTACCAATTAAGTTGGCCATGGGATAAGAAATAAAGAGCATTTGTTTATAATACAATTCAGAAAGAAATCCAATTGTATTATTTTGTTAGGAAGTGTAAGAACAGTCGTTGGGCAGTGAAGCCTCCTTTGCGGTAACTACCTCAAAGGGGCGCGCGCGTGTCATTTCAGCACTGTCTCGAGCGGAGAGCGCCCTTCCTTCTTCAGTGTGCCTCGTTATCATCTCTTGAAATAATGTGCCAAATGTTTCCGTTGTTCAGTCGAGAAATGACCCAATTTATCCACTCAGGGAAAATGTAACTAGTAGCCTACTAGGCTAGTCATGAGTCTGTGGTTTCCAAATTAAATTTAAAAGGAAGAACATAATCCTAAAACACTTTGAAATAGGCGCTGCGCTCCTCGGATTCTCTGACCACTCTCACTCACTCAGGCTATAACACATTCATGACAGAATGCCTTTGACAGCGAGTTTATATTCTGTAAACATACGAATACTTTTCGGGGACAAGAGTACTCGCTGCGTGGCATTTTTCATAGACTATCTTGTCATAGCACATAGCGTGAAATAGTGGCCTATACCTTTTGCTGTGCTGCTACAGCGGAAAGGGAAGGGAGCAGGTCGCGGCCACTGAAGCTATATCCCATCCTCTTCCTGCATCTTTGACTGTACATGTCGTTGTAAAAATAAAATGCCACCGCTCCCCCGGTTGCGAGACACATCCCAACAGCGAGGCATCTCCGTGTCCTCCCTCCGGTAGTCGTCTGAGCGCCGAGGAGCTCGTTTCTCGGAGCGGACCAGACATTTAACCTGTTTACGATTGAAGCCAGTCTGCGAAAAGCGGCCATTGTTGTTGCTATGATGAGAGTATTGCAGGAGAAACGTATTCTCACTCCTCGCGAGATGTGGATCATATTCTCACTCCGCTTCACCCGAGTTTTGGATGCTGCGGCTCTGACCGAAGTCCGGCTTTGAACCAGCATCCAAGACAGATGGATTTGATGCTCCAATGGGTTTGGGACAGCATAAGGCGCTTATTTCTGAATCTAGGTGAATTATATACATAGTTGTGTTACTATTCTAATTAGAAGCCAATATTTTTCCATTCAGGAGAATCAGTACCTATGCAAATTTTGACAAGCCCTATTCAAACACGAATGACTGCAAATAAAACATCATGTAGGCTAGTAATAAGTCACTTGTTTAACAATGTCCACGTTTCTCTGTTGGCTATTATATGGTCCCGAGTGTTGGGGCAATGTTTTAAGAAAAGTTGTACTTTTTGTAGAAAATGTACTTTATTGCAAATCATGATCATGTTGTTTCATCATGATGTTACACAAGAACTTCTTACAGCTGGATCAAGGCAGTTTCGAAGTAAGACAGATATTAAGAGAACAAAGATTGCTGCATTTGACTTACTACATAGGCTATAGCCTAATGCTTTATATATCAACGTTAAGCCGATGGGTTGTTCAAGTTGCCTTTGATGCCTACCACCTGGTCATGCAAAGGCCTGTGTGGTTTTCTCCCCACTCCCATGTACAATAAAAAAAAAAAACAGATCAAACAACACTGCATTTACTCTGCACGGAGCTCCACAATGTGCAGTGGGGAGATCTTTCAATGTGACCCTGGAAACAATTCATCTAATGCCAATGTCATCACGAAATGTGGCATGTAATTGACGTCTTCATTGTGGCGCATCGATCCGCGCGCGCATATGGATTGATCGCTTCTGCGCCGCGCGCATCGATTTTGTTTCAAGGTATTTTTTGGGAAATCATAAATACTAATGAGCCCTGGGAAGCCAACAGGGAGAGAAAGGTCCCCGGAGAGAGATCCTGATGAATCACCTATGTGAGGAAATGGTCACTAGGTCATTTGCAACCAGTCGATTCCCATGGCCAGGCAGATGCAATGCATGCGCTGCTGCCTTGTACCCTATCAGTTAGACTCAGGTCATTGGCTGCCTCCCCTGTACCCTATTATCCCATGCCAGAATCAATTCAATGCAATACATGTTAGGGCATAGGCCTATACACTGGAGGCTATCTGTAAATGTAGGATCGCTAATATGGGCAAAGTGGCTTGAACTATTTCATGCGCTGGTAGGCTACCATATTGTCCCATGCCCAACATCAGTCCAATACAACAGTCTACATAGGGATAGTGTAATTCACTGCATACACAACAGGCTATTTGTAAACGTTTATAATATAGGCAAAGGGGCTTGAACTATTGGGTTGTTTTTCTGGGGGAACTCTCGGTGACGGTGGCAAGTAGCCAGGCCTATCTGGGTATTTTGAAGCTCTAGGTTCAAACAGGTTTCTATCTTCCAAGTTCCCCCTGACTGTTGTTGGTCCCCTTACAAGATCTCTCAACTTTGATCGCTCTGGTCTTTGATTCCTAGCCTCTTTAAGACCACAATTAAGAAGAGCGTGTTCAAAGAGGCCAGGAGATCAGTGGAGGATTTACAGTCAAGTGATGCCGTTTGCACAGATGTGCGGCGGGTTATTAGGGTCTGTTTCTAAACGCGCCGTGGAACAGCCACTGGATTACATAAAACAAGTGCGGCAATAAATCAACATCTGTGCGCGAAAATGACGCGAAAGAAGGGGAAGTTTTTCTCTCACCCCCAGCAGCAAATGACTGCACCTGAGTCACTCGAGCCGTAGGGTTATAAAGCGTTTAGGATGATAGTAATTATCTACTATATGGACACGTGCTCGCACGCACGCAAACACACACACAATTGAAACACAAACACACACCCCCTTAATACACACTGCTGCAGGGTATTTATTTACGGAGAACATATAACACTCCTGACACTCAGGCAGTTCTCAACTCAAAACATCCCCGACTCTTGTTCTGTTTTCCCCTCCCTCCCATCCATTGCATCTCCACCTGCCATACGTCTTTGACACACACACACACCCCTCTTCACTGGCTGCACTCGCCTAGTGCACCAAACCATTTGGAGCCAGCCAGGAAAGCCGTAGTGTTCTGTAGGTAGGCTACTGCGCATTCCCCTGCGACACCATAGAGAAAACAACCTTGATTCACACGGCGTTTTATTAAAGGATCAACTCTCATTGACTTTTGACTTTTTCACTGTTTTCCTTTCTAATCGCTTACAGTACTTTTCATAATCCATCTATGGGACGATGATAATCGGGCGATGCAGATTAAACTGAACATCAAAGGTGTGAGTACAGTCAAGGATCAAGGAGTTATGTTTCAAAAAGAAATCTATAAAGCGCAAAATTAGCATACGGCAAGCCGGAATTTACATACGGAATATATTTAAAGTGGCGCTCCTCTCAAGCTCGCACTCTTCATTTGTAGCACGCAGTGAGCACGAGCTGAGCACTCACCCTGTAACCGCATCAACGACTGAGACGCGAGGAAAACCCGAACGAACTGAGCAAAGGGGAGTAGCCCGAGGTCGAGAGAGGAGAGCATGTGCTGAGCTGAGGATAAACGGATAATATGCGGATGTAAATAAAACGCGCACTTGCAAGAGAGAGAAAAAACGCATTTGGTGACTGCGCAAAAACACACATTCACTCAGGAGGATCCCTCTTTCAGGAGCACAGCACGTTAACTTTTCTACCCCGTTCAAGGCGGCTGGTTGTGAAGCTTGCGGGGCGGTTGTTTCTGGTTTCAATCGTTTTTGTAATGGGGGCAGTGGGCGAGGTGGGTACCTTTTCCTTGCACGGCCTGGATAGCTTCGGACACGGATCGCATTTTGTCCTGACGCCCGCGGGGGACACCACCGGACTGATGAGCGAGCACCTGGTGTCCGCCGAGAGGTTGTCGCGGAGCACGCCGTCTGATCTGACGCATCTGAAGGGGATTCTACGGAGGAGGCAGCTGTACTGCAGGACCGGTTTCCACCTCGAGATCCTGCCCGATGGCACAGTGCAAGGCACCAGGAAAGACCACAGCAGATTTGGTAAGGCATCAGAAAATATTTCGGCGCAACAATGCAGTTATTATACAGTTATGGCAGTAGTATAAGGACTATAATTATCATTGTTATTCTTAGTATTATGAATATGATTATAAATAGACTAATTATATTTATATTATGAACATTATATTGTTATGATTATGAACACATCTACCTATTGCATCCTGTCTAATCTATAATGTGTGCATGTGTTTTTGTACCATAGTTACTATTCCAGACACCACATAATACATAATGTTCGCACATATTGCAACACAACTCATTTCCTCAATGGAGATTAGATTGGCAGAATTTCTTTACCTTTCCTGACTGACCTTCTTATCAGCAAGATAGCAAATAAAACCTACCGATAACAGCTTCCATTATAGACATAAGAGTATGAATTCAGTATTAAGCATTTAATGATATATCCTTCAATGACTGGCTGAACTCATGACCTTATGACTTGTGACATTTCCTAACTCATAATATCTGATGTTAATCTAATGGTGTCCTGCTGGTTTGATTTGCAGGTATTTTGGAGTTCATCAGCTTGGCTGTGGGGATGGTGAGCATCCGTGGGGTGGACAGTGGATTATACCTGGGCATGAACAGCAAGGGAGACCTCTATGGCTCTGTAAGTATATACATTAGCATATATATATATATATATATATATATATATATATATATATATATATAGCCTACATGCTGCCTACATATACCCTTCATAATGCCTACATAGACTGATATACTGTATGCTACATGTGATATGTCTTGTATTCAGTGCTGCTTCTCCATTCTCATGGGCATCTCTGTGTAGGAGGTGATAACAGAGGTTACTATTCAGCATCATCTGAAAGAGAGAATTCCTCTGCCTCCTCTATTGTCGTGTTAATCAGGGAGCGTGATAAGATATGACCAACCAGCAGGTGGCACACATTTTGTTCTGCAAGGAAATGTCTATGTGCGTGTGAGCATTGACACTGAGATGACACTGCTCTGTTGTGTAAGATTTCACTAATCACCTCTCTCTCCTTCTCTCTCTCTCTCTCTCTCTCCCTCTCTCTCTCTCTCTCTCTCTCTCTAGGAGAAGCTGACAGCCGAGTGTGTCTTCCGGGAGCAGTTTGAGGAGAACTGGTACAACACGTACTCATCCAACCTCTACAGACACGGTGACCGGGGAGCGCACTACTTCGTGGCACTCAACAAGGACGGCACGTCCAGGGACGGCACCCGCTCCCGGCGACACCAGCGCTTCACCCACTTCCTGCCCAGGCCCGTGGATCCCGACCGGGTACCCGAACTCTACAAAGAGGTCCTGGGCCACAGCTGAGACCCGGTGGGAGTGTGTCGGTCCCTGCGTCGCTACTTACCCAGCACACTGCAACGTGACTCTCAGCACTCTCCTATGAAGGGTCTGCATATCTTCGGTCTCCCTATGGCTTCCTATGGAAACAAAATGGAGGACAGGTCACTTGGGGGCTGTGGGATGGATAGCAAAGATGTGTGGAGCCAGGCCTTGGGGTCTGGGGTCCGCAACAACCCTCCGTCCCCCAAAATGGGTCAAGGCCGTTGCAACCCCAGGAGAAAGGCGTACAGGTGTTTAATAGGGGCTTTTTGGTCAGGGGGCAGGCCCGGTGGCCATCTTTGTTTTGGGCGTCGTGTTGTAAGGTGAAAGGATCACCTCCAGAGCTGCTGATGTCATCTTTCCGGATGGTTCTTCTTCACCACCCCCTGAGTGGCTTTTGAGATTCTGATTGGTCAATCTGACTGTAGTGAAATGGGAGTAGGAGAAGAAGAGTGGATGGTCCTCCAGCGGAGTGTAGACTTTGTGCTCTTCTGTGGTACCCCAAGGTGGACTGTTTTGACGAAACACTCTAGAAGACTTGTGAAGGAATTCTGTTCTCTACCTTTTGTTACTGCATTCTATTCCCTGACGCGAGCATGGACGAGAAAAAAAAAAGACTTACAAAAAAGAACCTTAACCTGTTTCTGTTTTTTTATTTATGCATTTTTCTGGGACATATATTTATTTTATATATTTATTTATTTTAAGAATATATTTTTTACAGGTATACATAAGATA